>NC_087505.1:1299447-1407081 GCF_036417665.1 Passer domesticus
CTGAAGCCCCCAGGGCACAGGGCACTCTGATCCCACAGCACCACTTCCACCAGGTATGAGCTGAGCACCTGGCACGTCATCCCTGAGGGGCACGGGGGTCAGGGGGGCTCCCAAAATGGGAGGGGTGAGGGGCACCCCGATATCTGAATCACTCTGGGCATGGGGACCCCAATTCCTGAAGAATCCAGAACACAGGAAACCTCAATTCTGGAAGGAGGGATCTGTGAAACCCCCAGAATTTGGGGCACCCCGATACCTGAGTCACTCTGGGCACGGGGACCCCAGTACCTGAATCACTCTGGGCACGGGGGACCCCAATATCTGAATCCAGGACACAGGAAACCCCAATTCTGGTAGGAGGGGTCTGTGAAACCCCCAGGGCTTGGGGCACCTCAAGATCTGAAGCCCCAGAACATGGGACACCCCAAACCCACCTGGGGGGGGTCCTGTGCTGTGTCCTTATTTTGGGGGACCCCAAATCTGGTAGAGGGGGCTGTGAAGTCCCCAGCAGAGATGTCCCCCATGGAGATGAGGTGTCCCCATGGAGGTGTCCCCACAGACAGGATGGATCCCCATGGAGATGAGATGTCACCACAGAGACAAAGTGTCCCCATGGACATGATGTGTCCCCATGGATGTTGTTTGTCCTCATGGAGGTGATGGGTCCCAAGAAGATGATGTCCCCATGGAGATGAGATGTCCCCAAGAAGATGATGTGTCCTCATGGAGATGTCCCTATGGAGACGAGATGTCCCCCAAGGACATGACATCCACACAGAGATGAAGTGTCCCCATGGAGGTCATGGATCCACATGGAGGTGATGTCCTCACAGAGATGAGATGTCCCCAGGAAGATGATGTGTCCTCATGGAGATGATGTGTCCTCATGGACGTGTCCCCCATGGATGTGTCCCACAGAGATGATGTGTCCTCAAGGACGCGTCCCCATCAAGATGAGATGTCCCCATGGAAATGATGTGTCCTCATGGAGGTGTCCCCACAGATGTGTCCCACGAAGAAAATACGTCCCCACAAAGACGATGTGTCCCACGGAGATGACATCCCCATGGATATATCCACAAAAAGACACTGTGTTCCTGTGCCACCCAGGCGTCCCTGTGCCACCAAGATGTCCCCACACCACTGAGGTGTCCCCATGCCACCAAGGCGTCCCGTGCCACCAAGGCATCCCCACACCATCAAAGTCTCCCCATGCCACCAAGGTGTCCCTGTTCCACCATGCCACCAAGATGTCCCCACACCACCAAGGCGTCCCCACCCCCGTTTACCTGTGGCCTCCACCATGCCCTCAAGGATGACGACGATCTCGAAGTCGTCCCTCTCCAGCTGCCCCCGCGACACGTCCCAGAAGGGGCTGCGCTCGTCGATCTCGTGGCTGATGATGAGCGGCGACACCAGGAAGAGGCGGTCGTCGCCGGTCTCGAAGCCCACGCTCAGGTCGGTCTGGTCGAGCGGGATGAACTCGCCCTCCTGCGTCTGCTTGGACTGGATGAGCTTGGCGCGGATGGAGGCCTCCACGATGTGCGAGTCGCGCAGGTCGCCCACGCGGAACATCAGGCACAGGCGGTCGTTCGCGCAGCGACACCACGGCGTGCGAGGAGAACACCAAGGTCTCGGCGCGCTTGTTGGGCTGCGAGATCTTGACGAACATGCAGCCCACCATGAAGGCGTTGACCATGGAGCCCAGGATGGCCTGCAGCAGCAGCAGCACGATGCCCTCGGGGCACGTGTCCGTGATGACGCGGTGGCCGTAGCCGATGGTGGTCTCGGTCTCGATGGAGAACAGGAAAGCGGACACGAAGCCGTTGAGGTTGTTGACGCACGGCGTCCAGGTGTGGTCGCCCAGGTGCTCCAGGTCGCCGCGGCTGTAGGCGATGACCCACCAGATGAGGCCGAAGAAGAGCCAGGTGAGGGCGTAGGCCAGGATGAAGATGAGGAGGCTGAAGCGCCACTTGAGGTCCACCAGGGTGGTGAAGATGTCGGTCAGGTAGCGGTAGGTCTCGCGCACGTTGCCGTGCTGCACGTTGCACTTGCCGTCCTTCTCCACGTAGCGCTGGCGCTTCCGCGCCGCCGCGGCCCCCCCGGCCCCCCACGGGCGGCGCTTGGGGGCTTGGGGGGGCGGCGGAGGGGGCTTGGCCTCGGCGGGGACCCCCGCGGGGACCCCCTCGGGGACCCCGCAGAAGGCGGCGTTGTCCTGAGCCATCGGCGGCGGCTGCGGGGGGACAGGGGGTGAGGACTGGGGGGACTGGGAGGGGACTGGGGGGACTGGGGGGACTGGGAGGGGACTGGAGGACTGGGAGACTGGGGGGACTGGGAGGGGACTGGGGCAATGGAGCCTCAAACTGGGGGGACTGGGATGGGACTGGGAGGACTGGGGGGGACTGGGAGGGGACTGGGAGGACTGGGGAGACTGGGGGGACTGGGAGGGGACTGGGCGATGGAGCCCTCCAACTGGGGGGACTGGGAGGGGACTGGGAGGACTGGGGGGACTGGGATGGGACTGGGGCAATGGAGCCCTCAGACTGGGGGGACTGGGATGGGCAGAGAGGGGGGGATGGAGGTCCCAAACTGGGGGGACTGGGAGGGAGGGGTGGGAGGGTGGAGACCTCAAACTGGGAGGAACTGGGATGGGGGGGTGGGGGGATTGCACACTCAAACTGGGGAGATTGGGTTGGTCATGATCCCTCCAAACTGGGGCGGACTGGGATGGGGGGAGTGGGGGGAAGGAACACCCAGACTGGGAGGACTGGGAGGGAGGAGTGGGAGGATGGAGACCTCGGACTGGGGAGGGACTGGATAGGGGGAGTGGGGGATGGAGGTGACAAACTGGGGGAACTGGGAGGGAGGAATGAGGGGGTGGAGCCCTCAAACTGGGGGAACTGGGAAGGAATGGGAGGATGGAGGTGCCAAACTGGGGGAACTGGGAAGGACTGGGGCGATTGTCCCCTTCACACCCGCGTGTCCAACCCCCTCTGGGCCTTGCACACTCGCCGAGCTCCCCCCTTGCACACTCAGCCCGGGCTCACACACACGCGCGTGCACGCGCGGCCGGGTCACGCGCACCCCCACCCCCACCCTTACACACGCGTGTGCCCCGGGTTGGGGGGGGGCGGTGGGGGGGGGTCCCTGCGGCACCACCCCCAACTCCCCCCACCCTCCCCCCCCATTCATTCCCCATCCCCGGTTTGGGGGGGCACGGCCGGGTTTTGGGGGGCACGGCCGGGTTCGGGGGGCACGGCCGGGTTCGAGGGGCACGGCCGGGTTCGGGGGGGCTCCCCCCGTTCCCCCCCGCCCCCCCGCGCCCCCCGCCCCGCTCTCACCGCTGCCGCAGCCCCGCTCGCTCCGCGCTCCGGGCCCCCCCCCGCCCCGTTCCCCGGCAACGGCCGCGCGCGGATAAAAATACCGGGAGCCCCCGCCCCCCCCCCGGCACCCCCCCCACCGCACGGACAACTGGCCCGGGGGTGGCCGGCGCTAGCCCAACCCCCCCCCCCCCCCACCCCCCGGCATCGGTTTCGCCCCTATCATCAGCGCGACCCCCCCGTAATTAGCCCCAAATCATTAGCCCGGGGGTGCTTCTCATTAGCCCGCCCCCCCCCACCCCAGGCTCAAGCCCCCCCCCATCGTTAGCCCAGGGGGCTCCTCCATCAGCCCGGCCCCCCCGCGCTAGCCCAGGGCTGCCGCTCGCTAGCCCGGCTCTCTCGGATTAGCCCCCCCCCCATAATTAGCCGGGGGGTGCCCGTCATTAGCCCAGCCCCCTCCTCGGCTCAGCCCCTCCCTCCCCATCACAGCCGGGGGTCTCCAGCGCAGACCCCCCTCTGTCAGCAGCCGAGGGTCCCCGTGGCCAGCCCAGAGCCCCCCCTCACTAGCCCAGAGCCCCCCCGCAGCAGCCCACGCCCCCCGCCCTCACCCAAAGCCCCCACTAGCCCAGGACCCCCCATCACTGGCCCAGGGGTCCCCCTCAATTGCCCCCCGCCCCCCCCAGCCCAGTGTCCGGCCCCGCCCCCCCCCCGGTAGCCCCGGCCCCGCGGTCACTCGCCCGCCCCTCCCCCCCCGGTGGACAAAGGCTCTTTGTGCCTCCGGAGCGGGCCTGGCGTGGGGCTGCCACGGACACACGGACAGGCGGACACACGGACACACTGACCGGCCACCCACGGACACACGGACAGGCGGACACACGGACACACTGACCAGCCACCCACGGACACACGGACACACTGACCACCCCACATGGACACACGGACACTGACCGGCCACCCATGGACACACTGACCAACACACTGACCATCCACCCACGGACACACGGACACAGGACCACGGACCCCCGTCCCGCACACCCCACGGTCCCCAGACCCCCATGGGGTGACCCCGCACGGGGATGCTCAGGGTGGGCATGAGGAGGGGTCCCATCCCCAGGACCCCCGTGCGTGGGTGGGGGCTGCCGTGACCCCGGGGCCTTGGCGGGACCCCCCCGGTAACGGTGTAGCCCCAGGGACTCCCCGGTGCCCGCGGGGGGACCCTGCCCCGACCCTCCGGGACCCCTCTTGGAGGTTCCAGTGCCGGGGGGACCCCGCCGAGACCCCCGGTGTCCCCGCTGGGGACCCCAAGTGACAGGGCCGGTGTCTGGACATCACCACCGGGACCCCCGGTGCCCCCACCGGGACCCCCAGCGCCGGTGTCGGTGCCCGGGAGACCCTTCCCGAGCCCTCACCGGGACCCCCACTGCCGGTCCCCATGCCCTCACACCCCCCCATCCCCCGGTGCCCCCACCGGGACCCCCCACTGCGGTGCCGGTGCCCGCGGGCGGGGTCCCCCGGCCCCCCCCGTGCCCGGTAACGTGACCCGGTGCCGGCCGGCTCCTTTTCCACCCCATTAACCCCCGGCCCGCCCCCGGCGGCTCCTCCCCGGTTCCGCGGGGGGGGGGTGCCCGTCCCGCCGCCGCGGCCCCGCCGAGCCATAAAGCCCATGGGGAGCCGGCCGGGCTGAGCACGGCGGGACCCGCGACCCCCCCCAGCAAGGTAAGGGGCGGCCGGGGGGGTCCCCGGGGGTCCCCCGTCCCCTCCCGGGGGGTCCCGAGGGCGGCGGGCACCGGCCGGTGGCGCTGGGATGGCAGCGGCACGGCAGAGGGGAGCCCCGTGACCCCTTGTCCCCCCCACGGTGGCACCGCAGCCCCGATGTCCCCACATCGCTGTGTCGCCATCACCCGTGACTCCGTGAGGCCACGTCCCCGTATCCCCATGTCCCCGTGTCCCCACATCCCCGTGTCCACCCGTCGCTGGGTCCCCAAATCGCCGTGTCCCCAAGTCCCTCATGCCCAAGTCCCCAAATTCTTGTGTCCCACAGTCCCATGTCCTCGTTTCTGTGTATGGCCGTGTCCCCATGTCCTGATGTCCCCATGTCACGTACCGCCACGTCCCTGTGTCCCTGTATTCCCATATTCCCATATCCCAGTGTCCCCATATTCCCATGTCCCCATATTCCCATGTCCCCATGTCACATACCACCACATCCCTGTGTCCCCATATTCCCATATCCCAATGTCCCCATATTCCCATGTCCCCATGTCATATACCACCACATCCCTGTGTCCCCATATTCCCATGTCCCCATATTCCCATGTCCTGATGTCCCCATGTCACGTACCGCCATGTCCCTGTGGCCCTGTATCCCCCTGGCCCCCTGGCCCTGTGTCCCTGACATATGGGATATGGATTCCCACATAGCCCGGTGACCCCATGTCCCCCTGTCCCTGTGCCCCACAGCAATGTGTCCCCCTGTCCCCACACCCTCAGATCCTGTGTCCCTCTCCCATGTCCCCAACATGCTGTGTTCCACATCCCCACGTCCCCATGTCCTATGTTCCCACGGCCCTGTCTCTATATCCCATGTCCCCCCATCCCTCTGTCCCCTGTGCCCCATGTCCCCATCCCAAGTCACCATGTCATATATTCCATGTCCTATGTCCCCATGTCCCCCTGTCCCTCTATTCTGATGTCCCTATGTCCCCCGTGCCCCATGACCCCATCCCATGTCCCCATGTCATGTATCCCCAGGTCGATGTCCCCAAGGTCCCTGTCCCTTTATCCCCATGTCCCAGGTGTGGATTACTCTGGGTGTGGATTATTCTGAGTATCCCAGGTGTGGGTTATCCCAGAATTTGGGTTATCCCAGGTGTGGATTATTCTGAGTATCCCAGCTGTGGGTTATCCCAGGTGTGGGTTATCCAGGTGTGGGTTATCCCAGAATTTGGGTTATCCCAGGTGTGGGTTATCCCAGGTGTGGGTTATCCCAGAATTTGGGTTATCCCAGGTGTGGGTTATCCCAGAATTTGGGTTATCCCAGGTGTGGGTTATCCCAGAATTTGGGTTATCCCAGGTGTGGGTTATCCCAGGTGTGGGTTATCCCAGAATTTGGGTTATCCCAGGTGTGGGTTATCCCAGAATTTGGGTTATCCCAGGTGTGGGTTATCCCAGAATTTGGGTTATCCCAGGTGTGGGTTATCTCAGAATTTGGGTTATCCCAGGTGTGGGTTATCCCAGGTGTGGGTTATCCCAGAATTTGGGTTATCCCAGCTGTGGGTTATCCCAGGTGTGAGTTATCCCATGTGTGGGTTATTCTGGATTGTGGGTTACCCCAGGTGTGGGTTATCTCAGAATTTGGGTTATCCCAGGTGTGGGTTATCCCAGCTGTGGGTTATTCCAGGTGTGGGTTATCCCAGCTGTGGGTTATTCCGTGTCCCAGCTGTGGTTATCCCAGAATTTGTTTTCCCAGGTGTGGGTTACCCTGGGATGTGGGTTATTCCAAGTGAGGTTTATCCTGGGATGTGGGTTATCCCGGGTGTGGGCTATCCCAGCTGTGGGTTATCCCAGGTGTGAGTTATCCCATGTGTGGGTTATTCTGGAATGTGGGTTATCCCAGGTGGGGGTTATGCTGGGTGTGGGTTATCCCATGTGTGGGTTATTCCAGCTGTGGGTTATCCTGGAATTTGGGTTGTCCTGGATGTAGACTCTCCCAGGCATGGGTTATCCCAGGACTGGGTTATTCCAGGAAGGGGTTATCCTGGATGTGGGTTATCCCAGGTGTGAATTATCTCAAATGTGAATTATCCCAGGAGTGGGTTATCCCGGGTGTGCGTTATCCCAGGTATGAGTTATCTCAAATGTGAATTATCCCGGGTGTGCGTTATCCCAGGTGTGGGTTATCCCGGGTGTGCGTTATCCTAGGTGTGCGTTATCCCGGGTGTGAGTTATCTCAAATGTGAATTATCCCAGGTGTGGGTTATCCCGGGTGTGCGTTATCCCGGGTGTGGGTTACCCCAGGTGTGGGTTATCCCAGGTGTGGGTTATCCCAGGTATGGGTTATCCCGGGTGTGCGTTGTCCCAGCAGTGGGTTATCCCAGGTGTGAATTATCCCGGGTGGGGGTTATCCCAGCAGTGCGTTATCCAGGGTGTGCATTATCCTGGGTGTGCGTTATCCCAGGTGTGGGTTATCCCGGGTGTGGGTTATTCCAGGTGTGCGTTATCCTGGGTGTGAATTATCCCGGATGTTCCCTAAGGCTCCATTTTGGGGTCCCCCGATGCTGTGAGGGGGATCCTGGGACCCCCATCCTGGCCTTGGTGGGGACACCCCCAGGACCCCCAGTGGGGACATGGGGGGGACAGGGGTCCCCCAGGTCACACAGCGGGGCCTGGGACCCTCATGGTGGCACTGACAGTGACAGGGGACCCTGGGACAAGGACAGTGACAGCGACCTCTGACACCCACACTGGGGTGGGTGATGGGGGTCCCTGTGCCCCCGTGGGGGCCATGGCAGGGTCAGGGGACCCCTGTGGTGACAGTGACAGTAACAATGGGGTCCCTGTGCCCCTCATGGTGACAGTGACAGTAACGATGGGAGTCCTGTGCCCCCCTTGGTGACAGTGACAGTAATGATGGGGGTCCCTGTGCCCCTCGGTGACAGTGCCATTAACCATGGGGGTCCCTGTGCCCCTCATGGTGACAGTGACAGTAACGATGGGGGTCCTGTGCCCCTAGGTGACAGTGACAGTAACGATGGGATGCCCCCTTGGTGGCCATGCCGGTGGCAGTGGGGTCTCTGTGCCACTCTTGGTGCCCTGGTGGTGTCAGAGGTGCCCCAGGGCCCCTGTGCTGGCAGTGGGGGTGGCAGTGGGGGTCCCTGTGCCCCCCTTGGTGACAGTGCCATTAACCATGGGGGTCCCTGTGTCCCCTCGGTGGCCCTGGCAGTGTCACAAGCCCCGCCTCGGTGACAGTGGCATTAATGATGGGGGTCCCTGTGTCCCCTTGGTGGCAGTGGGGGGGTCCCCGTGTCCCCTCGGTGGCATCGGCAGTGGCACTGGGGGGGTCCCCGTGTCCCCTCGGCCGCCCTGGCGGTGTCGCGGGCCCCCCGGGACCCCCGCGCTGGCGGTGGCGGGCGCGCGGGGCTCTGCATCTTAACGAGGGCTCCGTGAAAGCGCCTTTGTCCCCCCGCCAGCCCCATTGAAACCTCGGCTCCGGCCGCACAATGGCCCCAGTGTCCCTGTCCCCGTCCCTGTCCCCCCCCCCGCCGCTGCCACCCCACCGCCACCCCCCTCCCCGCCCCCGCCGCACCCACCCCGCGCCCCCCTCCTCAACGGGGGGACCCCTCCGCGGGGCTGGGGGGCCGCCCCCCCCCCCCCAATCCCAGTTACCCCAGTGCGGGGCAGCCCCGCGCCCCAGTTTGGGGGCGGGGGGGGGGCGCTGGCGGCGCGCCCGGTCACGCCTGGCACCGCCGTGCCGTGGGAACCGTGCCCGCGCCGCCGGTGCCAGCGGGACGCGGGGAACGGGGACGCGTCCCTGGGGCCCCCCAAGGCCTCCTGCACCCCCCCCCAATCCTTCTGCACCCCCCCATGTCGCGCCGGGCCTTTGCGGTGACCCCCGAAGTGACCAGAACCCCCCGAGGGGAAACTGAGGCACGGGGGAGGTGGGGGGGGGGGGGTTAATGGGTAACCGCGTGTGCCGCGGGCACCGGGAACAAGCGGCGGCTTGTCCCGAGCCGTGCCCGGCCACCGGAGCACGCCCGGGGGGCACGGGGGGCACGCGGGGCCCTCGGAGGGGGCGGGGACCCCAAAAACCCGGCAGGGAGACCAAAAATGGGGGTGGGGGGGAGAAAGGGGGGGGCAGGAGCCTAAAGAAGGGGGGCAGGGGCCAAAGAGGGGAGCAGGGGAGTGCAGAGACCCCCAAAGCAGGGGGTGGGGACACGGTGGCTCTGGGGACATGGTGGCTTTGGGGACACGGGGAGGCCTTTAGGGGGCACAGTGACTTCAGGGACATGGGGGGCCCTGGGCACCCCAGGAACTTGACACCGAGTGGCTTTGGGGACACGGGGGGCTCTGGGGACCCCCAGCAGCTCCAGGACACGCGGTGGCTTTGGGGACACCCAGTGGCTCTGGGGACACGGTGGCCCCAGGGACCCCCACAGCCCACCTGGGAAGGAGCAGCTCCGTGTCCCCTCTTTGGGGACAGCGATGTCCCCGCTCCATCCCGGCTGCCACCGTCCCTTCCAGGACATTCCTCTGGCGCAGCGGGGACAGTGGCAGTGCCACTCGTGTCCCCAGCCTTGGCCGGCGCGGGGACATCGGGCTCCAAGGAGACGCCCCGCGGTGCCAGCACCTCCCGGTGTCCCCGTGTCCCCGTGTCCCCGGCACGCTGCCCTTCCGCGGCGGAAACGGCGGCGGGGCCAGAGGCTGGCGGGGCTGAAAGGGCCTTTTTGGGATGGGGACACCGGGACACGGGGACACCGGGGAGGCGCCTGGCGCTGCCCCCGGCCATTTGTCGCTGTCACCTCCCATTCATCCCCTTCCTCTTCCTCCCGGACGCCAGGGACACTTCCACGGCCACCGGAGCTGCCAGGGGACAGGGGGGACACGGGGGGGACACGGAGGGGACACGGAGGGATTTGGGAATGGGGGGGGCACGTGGAGGGATGGAGGGACATGGGGACGGACAGAGGGACATGGGGATGGACAGAGGGATGGACAGTTACAGCGATGACCCCCTGGTCCCCCCCCGATGCCATCCTCCACCTGTCCCTCACACGTCCCCCTTGATCACCTGTCCCTGTGTCCCCTTTGATGACACGGCCACACCTGTCCCTCGTGTGTCCCCGTGTCCCCAAAAACGATGTTCTCCACCTGTGCCTCACATGTTCCCATGTCCCTGCAAATGACATTCTCTACCTGTCCCTCACATCTCCCCATGTCCTCGCAGGTGATGTCCTCCATTTGTCCCCCACCTGTCCCTCACCTGTCCCTGTGTCCCCACAGATGACATTCTCTGCCTGTCCCTCCTGTGTCCCTCACATGTTCCCGTGTCCCCCAGATGATCTCCTCCATTTGTCCCTCATGTGTCCCCGTGTCCCCACAGATGACATTCTCCCCCTGTCCCTCTCGTGTCCCCATGTCCCACAGATGACATTCTCTACCTGTCCCTCTCGTGTCCCTCACATGTCCCCGTGTCCCCACAGTTGACATTTTCTCCCTGTCCCTCCCATGTCCCCGCAGATGACATTCTCGCCCTGTCCCTCTCGTGTCCCCATGTCCCACAGATGACATTCTCCACCTGTCCCTCACATGTCCCTATATCCCCACAGATGACATTCTCTACCTGTCCCTCACATGTCCCCACAGTTGACACTCTTCCCCCTGTCCCTCCGTGTCCCTCACATGTCCCCGTGTCCCGCAGATGATCTCCTCCATTTGTCCCTCATGTGTCCCCATGTCCCCACAGGTGACATTCTCCCCCTGTCCCTTCCATGTCCCTCACATGTCCCCATGTCCTGCAGATGACATTCTCTACCTGTCCCTCACCTGTCCCCACAGATGACATTCTCCCTTGTCCCTCCGTGTCCCTCACGTGTCCCCGTGTCCCGCAGATGATCTCCTCCATTTGTCCCTCCATTTGTCCCTGTGTCCCCACAGATGACATTCTCCAAATGTCCCTCACCTGTCCCTGTGTCCCCACAGTTGACATTCTCTGCCTGTCCCTCCTGTGTCGCTCACATGTTCCCGTGTCCCCCAGATGATCTCCTCCATTTGTCCCTCACATGTCCCTGTGTCCCGCAGATGACATTCTCCCCCTGTCCCTCTCGTGTCCCTCACATGTCCCCGTGTCCCCACAGTTGACATTTTCTCCCTGTCCCTCCCGTGTCCCCGCAGATGACATTCTCGCCCTGTCCCTCTCGTGTCCCCATGTCCCACAGATGACATTCTCCACCTGTCCCTCACATGTCCCCACAGATGACATTCTCCCCTGCCCCTCCGTGTCCCTCACATGTCACCGTGTCCCGCAGATGACATTCTCTCCTCTCCCTCCCGTGTTCCCATGTCTCCACAGTTGACATTCTCCCCTGTCCCTCCGTGTCCCTCCCCTGTCCCTGTGTCCCCACAGATTACATTCTCTACCTGTCCCTCACATGTCCCCACAGTTGACACTCTTCCCCCTGTCCCTCCGTGTCCCTCACGTGTCCCCGTGTCCCGCAGATGATCTCCTCCATTTGTCCCTCATGTGTCCCCATGTCCCCACAGGTGACATTCTCCTCCTGTCCCTTCCATGTCCCTCACATGTCCCCATGTCCTGCAGATGACATTCTCTACCTGTCCCTCACCTGTCCCCACAGATGACATTCTCCCTTGTCTCTCCCGTGTCCCTCACGTGTCCCCGTGTCCCGCAGATGATCTCCTCCATTTGTCCCTCCCGTGTCCCTGTGTCCCCACAGGTGACATTCTCTACCTGTCCCTCACATGTCCCCATGGATGACATTCTCCCCTGTCCCTCCGTGTCCCTCACGTGTCCCCGTGTCCCGCAGATGACATTCTCCCCTGTCCCTCACATGTCCCTCACGTGTCCCCGTGTCCCGCAGATGACGTCCTCCACCAAGGTGTACTACAGCCAGACCACGCAGACCGACAGCCGCCCGCTGATGGGGCCGGGGCTGCGGCGGCGCCGCGTGCTGACCAAGGATGGCCGCAGCAACGTGCGCATGGAGCACATCTCGGACAAGCGCTTCCTGTACCTCAAGGACCTGTGGACCACCTTCATCGACCTGCAGTGGCGCTACAAGCTGCTGCTCTTCTCCGCCACCTTCGCCGGCACCTGGTTCGCCTTCGGCGTGGTGTGGTACCTGGTGGCGGCGGCGCACGGCGACCTGCTGGAGTTCGAGCCGCCCGCCAACCACACGCCGTGCGTGATGCAGGTGCACACGCTGACCGGCGCCTTCCTCTTCTCCCTGGAGTCGCAGACCACCATCGGCTACGGCTTCCGCTACATCAGCGAGGAGTGCCCGCTGGCCATCGTGCTGCTCATCACCCAGCTGGTGCTGACCACCATCCTGGAGATCTTCATCACCGGCACCTTCCTGGCCAAGATCGCGCGGCCCAAGAAGCGCGCCGAGACCATCAAGTTCAGCCAGAACGCGGTGGTGGCGCAGCACGACGGCAAGACCTGCCTGATGATCCGCGTGGCCAACATGAGGAAGAGCCTCCTGATCGGCTGCCAGGTCACCGGGAAGCTGCTGCAGACCCACCTCACCAAGGAGGGCGAGAGCGTCCGGCTCAACCAGCTCAACGTGGACTTCCAGGTGGACACGTCCTCGGACAGCCCCTTCCTCATCCTGCCGCTGACCTTCTACCACGTGGTGGACGAGGCCAGCCCGCTGCGGGACGTGTCCCTGCGCTCGGGGGACGGCGACTTCGAGCTGGTGGTCATCCTCAGCGGCACCGTGGAGTCCACCAGCGCCACGTGCCAGGTGCGCACGTCCTACCTGCCCGAGGAGATCCTGTGGGGCTACGAGTTCACGCCGGCCATCTCGCTGTCGGCCAGCGGCAAGTACGTGGCCGACTTCAGCCTCTTCGACCGCGTGGTCAAGGTGGCGGCGCCCTGCTGCCACCACGAGGCCGTGCGGTTCGGGGACCCCGAGAAGGTCAAGCTGGAGGAGTCGCTGCGGGAGGCGGAGCGCGAGGGGGAGGGCGCCCCGCTCAGCGTCCGCATCAGCAACGTCTGAGGGGGGACAGAGGGGTGACACCGGCACCGGGGCGGCCCCCAGGTGGCACCGGGGCCAGGGGGTGGCGGCGGATGGTGGAGGTGTCGCCGTGTCTGGAGGTATCGCCAGGTTCAAGGGGACAGCAACATCTGGGGGTGCCACCAGCCCCAAAGGGACACCAACCTCTGGGGGTGTCACCAGATTCAAGGGGACACCAACCTCTAGGGGTGTCACCAGTGCTGGAGGTGCCACCAGCCCCAAAGGGACACCAGCAGCTGGGGGTGTCACCAGATTCAAGGGGACACCAAGATCTGGGGGTGTCACCAGCCTCAAAGGGACACCAAGATCTGGGGGTGTCACCAGATTCAAGGGGACACCAAGATCTGGGGGTGTCACCAGTGCTGGAGGTGTCACCAGCCCCAAAGGGACACCAGCAGCTGGGGGTGTCACCAGATTCAAGGGGACACCAACATCTGGAGGTGCCACAAGCCCTGGAGGTGTCATCAAGTCTGGAGGTGTCACCAATGCCTGGAGGTCTCAGGTGTCACCAGCCTCAGAGTGTCACCAGATGTGGAAGTGTCACCAGTCCTGCAGGTGCCACCAGCCCCAGAGTGTCACCAGCACCTGGAGGTGTCACCAGCCTCAGAGTGTCACCAAGTCTGGAAGTGTCACCAGCCCCAAGGGGACACAAACAGCTGGAGCTGCCACCAGTCCCAAAGTGTCACCAACCCCTGGAGGTGTCACCAACATCTGGAGGTGCCATCAGCCCCAAAGTGACACTAGTGGCTGGAGACATCACCAATGCTTGAAGGTGACATCAGCCCAGACGTGACACCAGCCCCAAAGTGCCACCAATGCCTGGAAGTGTCACCAACATCTGGAAGTGCCACCACTCCCAAGATGCCACCAATGTCTGGACATGTCACTAAGCCCTGGAGGTGTCACTGACCACTGGAGGTGCCACCACCAACATCTGGAAGTGCCACCAGCCCCAAAGTGTCACTAACGCCCAGAAGAGCCACCAGCCAAGACTCCAGCAATGCCTGGAGGTGTCACCAATGCCTGGAAGTGTCACCATCTGGAGGTGTCACCAAGCCCTGGAGGTGACACCAGCCCCAAAGTGCCACCATGACCTGGGGGTGACACCAGCCCCAAAGTGCCACCAAGCCCTGGAGGTGCCACCAGCCCTAAGATGGCACCAGTCCCCAGAGGTGACACCAGTCCCCCGTGCCCCAAAGTGCCACCAACCCCTGGAGGTGCCACCAGCCCCGAAGTGCCACCAACGCCTAGAATTGCCACCAAGCCCTGGAGGTGTCACCAGCCCCCAGGGCGCCGCTGCTCCCCCCCCTGCCAGGGGAAACTGAGGCAGGAGACCCCCCCCCAGACCCCCCCGAGCGCTGGACCCTCCCTGTCCCCCCCACTCCGGGCAGTGTCGGGGGGTCCCCCCGGGGTGTCACCGATAATCGGCCACCGTGTCCCCTCCCCCCCCCGGGCCGGGGTCCCCTCCCCCCCCCCGCCCGTCGCTGCTGCTTAACGTAGACCCCGCAATTAACGCGGCCCCCCCGCGCCGGGGCAATTAGTGCCACTAATTAAAGGTGTCAGTAACGAGGAAGGAGCGGGACCCCCCCCCCACGGGACCCCCCCCTCCCCCACCCTGGGGGGGCCCGAGCTCGGTTTGGGGGCGGGGGGGGAGGGGCAGGAGTTCAATAAAGGTGACGTCGATGGTGGGGGGTGTCCCCGGTGTCCCCACTGCGTCCCCCGATGTCCCCAAATGTCCCCCCCAAGGCGTTCCCCGGTGACTCCCAGGGTCCCCAGGGTCCTCCTAAACCTCCTCCAATGTCCCCAACGTCACCTCAGCCCCCAGGGACCCCCAAAACGCCCCCAGGGGTCCCAAACGCCCCCCAAAAGGGTCCCCCAGTGTCACCAGGGACCCACCCAATGTCCCCAGAATGTCTCCTCACTGTCCTCAGGGACACCCCCCAGTGTCCCCAAATGTCCCCAGGGACCCCCTCGAAATGTCCCCCAGGGTGCTGGCGCCCTCCGTGTCCCCAGGGTCCCCCCAGTGTCCCTTTCATGTCCCCCCCAGTGTCCCCAGTGTCCCCAGTATCCCCCCAGTGTCCCTTTCATGTCCCCCCAGTGTCCCCAGTGTCCCCCCAGTGTCCCTTTCATGTCCCCCCCAGTGTCCCCAGTGTCCCCAGTGTCCCCCCAGTGTCCCTTTCATGTCCCCCCAGTGTCCCCCCAGTGTCCCCAGTGTCCCTTTCATGTCCCCCCAGTGTCCCCAGTGTCACCAGGCCAGGTAAAGGACACAGGTTTATTTCCAGTACCCCCCCCACGCTCCCAGTACGGGGGGGCCACTGGGACCAGTGGGACACTGCCGGTGTCCCCAGGTGGTGGCACCGGCCCCGCCCCCTCCCGGAGCCCCCCGGGGACAGGGAGGGGACAGTGGGGGGGAGGGGACAAGGGGGACAAAGGAGCAACGAGGGGAGGGGACGAGGGGGGGACAAAGGGGACAAAAAGGGGGAGGAGGGGGGATGGGAGGGGACAATGGGGGGGACAAAGGGGACACAAAGAGGGGACACGGGGACCCCCCAGCCCCCCCCAGGTCCCAGAGGCAGCGGCGGCGAAGGCACCGGTGAGGCTTTAAAAAAAAACGCGGCCAAAATCCCGTGGGAATTCCCAAAATCCTGCAGGAATTCCCAAAATCCTGCAGGAATTCCCAAAATCCCGCGGGAATTCCAAAATCCTGCAGGAATTCCCAAAATCCTGTGGGAATTCCCAAACTCCCGCGGGAATACCAAAAATCCTTTGGGAACTCCCAAAACCCCACGAGAATTCTCAAAATCCTGCGGGAACTCCCAAAATCCCGCAGAATTCCCAAAAATCCTTCAGGAACTTCCCAAATCCCGCAGAATTCCCAAAAAATCCTGCGGAACTCCCAAAAATCCCGCCGGAATTCCCAAAATCTTTCAGGAATTCCGGGAATTGGGAGAGGTCTCCGGGGGTGGCGGGGACGGCATCACACCAGGAACGAGGAGGTTTGCTTGAACTCGCCCTGCGGGGACACGGGGACAGACACGGGGACATCAATGGGGACACGGGGACAGCCATGGGGACATTGATGGGGACACGGGGACAGTCACAGGGACATGGGGACATTGATGGGGACACGGCGACAGCCATGGGGACAGCCATGGGGACATGGGGATATCGGGACACAGGGACATCGATGGGGACATTGATGGGGACACGGGGACATTGATGGGGACACGGGGACAGCCATGGGGACACGGGGACATCAATGGGGACATCGATGGGGACATTGATGGGGACATTGATGGGGACACGGGGACAGCCATGGGGACATCGATGGGGACAGCCATGGGGACACGGGGATATCGGGACACAGGGACATCGATGGGGACACGGGGACATTGATGGGGACATTGATGGGGACATCGATGGGGACACGGGGACAGTCATGGGGACAGCCATGGGGACACGGGGACAGTCACAGGGACATGGGGACATTGATGGGGACAGGGATGGGGACATTGATGGGGACATGGGGACAGCCATGGGGACATTGATGGGGACAGGGATGGGGACATTGGGACAGCCATGGGGACATGGAGACATTGATGGGGACAGCCATGGGGACATCAAGAGGGACATGGCGACATTGGCAGGGACAGTCATGGGGACACGGGGACAGCCATGGGGACATGGGGACATTCATGGGGACAGGACAGTGACAGAACCATTAATGGGGACAGTAAAGGGACATTGATGGGGACAGTGATGGGGCATCAATGGGGACACTAATGGGGATGTTAATGGGGACAGGGAACCCCGTGAGCCCCTCCCTCCCCCACCACCCCCAGGGACATGGGGACATCCATGGGGACATGGGGACATCACTGGGGACATGGGAACAGCAATGGGGACACCACTGGGGACACGGTGACATCAATGGGGACACGGTGACATCCATGGGGACACCACTGGGGACATGGGGACACCAATGAGGACATTACTGGGGACACGGTGACACCAATGGGGACACCACAGGTGACACCATCCCCCCTTCACCCCCCAGGACCCTCCTGCCACGGGACACTGGGGACACCGGGGTGTCCCTGCCAGGGCGGTGGCAGGTCCCGGTGTCCCCAGGGTGTCCCCAGGGTGTCCCCAGGTGTCCCCAGGGTGTCCCCTGGTGTCCCTAGGGTGTCCCCAGGGTGTCCCCAGGTGTCCCCAGGTGTCCCCAGGGTGTCCCCTGGTGTCCCCAGGTGTCCCCAGGTGTCCCCAGGTGTCCCCAGGGTGTCCCCAGGTGTCCCCAGGTGTCCCCAGGGTGTCCCCTGGTGTCCCCAGGGTGTCCCCAGGTGTCCCCAGGGTGTCCCCTGGTGTCCCCAGGTGTCCCCTGGTGTCCCTAGGGTGTCCCTAGGGTGTCCCCTGGTGTCCCCAGGGTGTCCCCAGGGTGTCCCCTGGTGTCCCTAGGGTGTCCCCAGGGTGTCCCCAGGTGTCCCCAGGGTGTCCCCAGGGTGTCCCCAGGTGTCCCCAGGTGTCCCCAGGTGTCCCCGTGTCCTCACCTCGCTGCGCCGCGAGGGCTGGCTGTAAATCACCTTCTTCCCGCCGGCGCTGCGGGGAAATCGGGATTTTTGGGATGTGCCACCCCCCGTGTCCCCTCTGTGCCCACCGGGGACACCCCAGGGACAGGGGTGACACCGGGGTGACAGCAGGGTGACACCGGGGTGACACCGGGGGGGTGGGGTCACCCAGGAGGAGGAGGAGGAGGTGGCTCTGCTGTCACTCACTCTGTTTTTTCTGGAAAAAAGGGAAAAAACGGGGATCAGGGAGGGGAGGGGACACGGGGGGACATTACAGGGACATGGGGGGGACATTACAGGGACATGGGGACAGCCATGGGGACACGGGGACACCCCAGGGACAGGGGCCACTCCCAGGCCAGCCTGGACTATTCCTGGGCCAATCTCGGGTTCATGGGGCCACTCCCAGTCCCCCCCAATCCCATCCCAGTCCATCCCAGTCCCCCCCAGTCCCATCCCAATCCCATCCCAGTCCCATCCCAGTCCCTCCCAGTCCCTCCCAATCCCATCCCAGTCCCTCCCAATCCCATCCCAGTCCATTCCAGTCCCCCCCAGTCCCATCCCAATCCCATCCCAGTCCCATCCCAGTCCATCCCAGTCCCATCCCAGTCCATCCCAGTCCCCCCCAGTCCCTCCCAATCCCATCCCAGTCCCATCCCAGTCCCTCCCAGTCCCTCCCAATCCCATCCCAGTCCCATCCCAGTCCATCCCAGTCCCCCCCAGTCCATCCCAGTCCCCCCCAGTCCCATCCCAGTCCCTCCCAGTCCATCCCAGTTCCATCCCAGTCCATCACAGTCCCATCCCAGTCCCTCCCAGTCCCTCCCAATCCCATCCCAGTCCCATCCCAGTCCATCCCAGTCCATCCCAGTTCCATCCCAGTCCATCCCAGTCCCATCCCAGTCCCTCCCAATCCCATCCCAGTCCCATCCCAGTCCCTCCCAGTCCCATCCCAGTCCCTCCCAATCCCATCCCAGTCCCATCCCAGTCCCTCCCAGTCCCTCCCAATCCCATCCCAGTCCCATCCCAGTCCATCCCAGTCCATCCCAGTCCCCCCCAGTCCATCCCAGTCCCATCCCAATCCCATCCCAGTCCCATCCCAGTCCCCCCCAGTCCCATCCCAGTCCCCCCAGTCCATCCCAGTCCCCCCCAGTCCCATCCCAGTCCCTCCCAGTCTCACCCAGTCCCTCCCAGTTCCCATCCCAGTCCCCCCAGTCTCACCCAGTCCCCCCCAGTCCCTCCCAGTCCCCCCAGTCTCTCACTGCTGAAGTAGCCGCGCCTGTAGGCGAACCAGACGCCGAAGGCAGCGAGCGCCAGGACCAGGAGCAGCAGCACCACGGCGGCCACGATGCCGCCCACGTTCACCTCGCCTGCGGCACGGGGGTCAGGGGGGTCGGGGGGATCCCACGGGATCGGGGGGATCCCACGGGATCGGGGGGATTGGGGGATCCAATGGGATCAGGGGGATCCAATGGGATTGGGGGGATCTGGGGGATCCCATGGGATCAGGGGGATCCAACAGGATCAAGGAGATCCAATGGGACGAGGGGATCCACTGGGATATGGGGGGATCCACAGCGATCAGGGAGACCCCACGGGATCAAGGAGATCCACGGGGATTGGGGGGATCCAATGGGATCGGGGGATCCACTGGGATATGGGGATCCCACAGGATCAGGGAGACCCCACAGGATTGGGGGGATCCCACGGGATCCAGGGGGGATCCAATGGGATATGAGGATCCCACAGGATCGGGGGGATCCAAGGGGATCAGGGGGATCGGGGGGATCCAGGGGGATCCCACAGGATCAGGGAGATCCCATGGTATTGGGGGGATCCAAGGGGATGAGGAGGGACTGGGGAGATTCCACGAGATCAGGGGAATCCACTGGGATTTGGGGATCCCAAAGGATCAGGGAGACCCCACAGGATCAGGGGGATCCACTGGAATATGGGGATCCCACGGGATCAAGGGGATCCCACGGGATGGGGGGGGGGGGATTGGGGAGATCAGGGGGATGCCACGGGATCGGGGGATCCAAGGGGATCAGGAGGGACTGGGGAGATCCCACGGGATCAGGGGATCAGGATGGGGATCAGGATTGGGATGGGGATTGGGATCAGGACCAGGATCGGGATCGGGATCAGGATGGGGATCAGGATTGGGATCAGGATCGGGATCAGGACCAGGATCGGGATCAGGATGGGGATCAGGATCGGGATCAGGATTAGGATCGGGATTGGGATCACGACTGGGATCGGGATTGGGATCAGGATGGGGATCGGGATTGGGATCGGGATTGGGATCAGGATGGGGATTGGGATCAGGACCAGGATCGGGATCAGGACTGGGATCGGGATCAGGATCAGGACTGGGATCAGGATCGGGATCAGGATCGGGATCAGGACCAGGACGGGGATCGGGATCGTTCCTTACTGGCTTCCATGCGGAACACGTCGGATTTCTGGGGGGTGCCCACGTTGTTGGAGGCCTCGCAGTGATAATCGCCCGTGTCCCAGCCCCCCACGGGCTCAAAGACCTGGAACGGGCAGGGGTCAGGGGAAAATGGGGGAAAATGGGGAAAAACGGGGGGAAATGGGGGGAAAACAAGGGGAATGGGGGGAAAAATGGGGGGAAAACAAGGGAAAATGGGGGAAAAACAAGGGGAATGGAGGGGAAAATGGGGGAAGAGGGAAAAAAACAGGGGAAGAAAGGGGGGAAAAGCAGGGAAAAAATGGGGAGGAAAATGGGGGGGAAATGAGGGGGAAATGAAGGGGTAATGGAGGGGAAAAAGGGGAGAAATGGGGGCAGGAAAAGGAGAAAATTAGAAGATAACAGGGAAAGGGAGAGGAAAACAGGGAAAAGGGCAGGAAAAGAGGGAAAGGGAGAAAGGGAGAGGGGCAGGAAAAGGGAAAAAGGAGAGGGAAAAGGGACAGGAAAAGGGGTGAGAGAAAAATAGGGAAAAGGAGCAGGGAGAGGGGGAAAGGGAGAGAAAAACTGGGAAAAAGTGCAAGGAAAGAGGGAAAGGGACGGGAAAAGGGGTAAGGGAGAGGAAAACAGGGAAAAGGACGGGAAAAAGGAGAGGAGAACAGGGAAAAGGGGCAATAAAAGAGGGAAAAGACCAGGAAGAGGGAGAAAGGGAGGGTGAAGGGCAGGAAAAGGGGCACGAAAACAGGGAAAGGGGCAGGGAAAAGGGGAAAGAGCAAGGAAAAGAGGGAAAGTGAGAGGGAAAAGGGACAGGAAAAGGGGTGAGAGGAAAATAGGGAAAAGGAGCAGGGAAAGGGGCAGAAAAAGAGGGAAAAGGGCAGGAAAAGGGGAAAGAACAAGGAAAAGGAAAGTGAGAGGAAAAGGAGAGGAAAAGAGGGAAAAGGATCAGGGAAAGAGGGAAAAGGGCAGGAAAAGAGGGAAAAGAGCAGGAAAAGAGGGAAAAGAGCAGGAAGAGGGGGAAAGGGAGAGAAAAACTGGGAAAAAGAGCAGGGAAAGAGGGAAAAGGACAGGAAAAAGGGGAAAGAGCGAGGAAAAGAGGGAAAAGGACAGGAAAATGAGAGGAAAACAGAGAAAAGGAGTGGGGAAAGGGAGAGGAAAACAGGGAAAAGGAACAGGGAAAGGGAGAGGAGAACAGGAAAAAGGGGCAGGAAAAGAGGGAAAAGAGCAGGAAGAGGGGGAAGGGAGGGCGAAGGGCAGGAAAAGGGGCACGAAAACAGGGAAAAGGACAGGAAAAAGGGGAAAGAGCAAGGAAAAGAGGGAAAGTGAGAGGAAAGGGAGAGGAAAACAGGGAAAAGGGGCAGGGAAAGAGGGAAAAGGGCAGGAAAAGGGGAAAGAGAGAGGAAAACAGGGAAAAGGACAGGAAAAGGGAGAGGAAGACAGGGAAAAGGGGCAGGAAAAGAGGGAAAAGGACAGGAAAAAGGGGAAAGAGCAAGGAAAAGAGGGAAAGTGAGAGGAAAAGGAGAGGAAAACAGGGAAAAGGAGCGGGGAAAGGGAGAGGAAAACAGGGAAAAGGAACAGGGAAAGAGGGAAAAGGGCAGGAAAAGGGGAAAGAGAGAGGAAAACAGGGAAAAGGACAGGAAAAGGGAGAGGAAGACAGGGAAAGGGGCAGGAAAAGGGGCACGAAAACAGGGAAAGGGGCAGGGAAAGACGAAAGGGAGAGGGAGGGGGCACTGCTGCCCTGGCACTGACCAGCTCCCCCGTGCGCGGGTCCAGGCTGTAGGAGGAGTTGCGGAAGGCGGGGCTGGATTTGGGGTCCTGGGGCAGCTCGGTGCCATCCTTGTACCAGCGGAAGGTCGGCGGCGGCGAGCCCTGCGCCTCGGAGCAGCGCAGCACCGCCCGCGCGCCCACCGTGGCCGAGCTGGGCACGTGTGCCAGCGGCTTCCCCGGGGGCACTGCGGGGACACAGGGACACTGATGGCACCACCCAGAGACACCACGGGGACAGGGATGGCACTGCCCGGAGTCACAGCAGGGACAGGGACAGGGATGGCACTGCCCGGAGTCACAGCAGGGACAGGGACAGGGATGGCACTGCCTGGAGTCACAGCAGGGACAGGGACAGGGATGGCACTGCCTGGAGTCACAGCAGGGACAGGGACAGGGATGGCACCACCCGGAGTCACCACGGGACAGTGATGGCACCGCCCGCGCGCCCACCGTGGCCGAGCTGGGCACGTGTGCCAGCGGCTTCCCCGGGGGCACTGCGGGACAGGGACAGGGAAAGGGACAGTGATGGCACCACCCAGAGACACCACAGGGACAGGGATGGCACCGCCTGGAGTCACAGCAGGGACAGGGACAGGGATGGCACCGCCCGCGCGCCCACCGTGGCCGAGCTGGGCACATGTGCCAGCGGCTTCCCCGGGGGCACTGCGGGGACACAGGGACACTGGTGGCACCACCCAGAGACACCACGGGGACAGGGATGGCACCACCCGGAGTCACCACAGGGATGGTGACAGCACTGCCCAGAGTCACCGTGACATGGGACAGGGACAGTGATGGCACCACCCAGAGTCACCGTGGGGACAGGGACAGGGATGGCACTGCCCGGAGTCACAGCAGGGACAGGGACAGGGATGGCACCACCCAGAGTCACCACAGGGACAGGGACAGGGATGGCACTGCCCGGAGTCACAGCAGGGACAGGGACAGGGATGGCACCGCCTGGAGTCACCACAGGGACAGGGACAGGGATGGCACTGCCCAGAGTCACCGTGGGGACAGGGACAGGGATGGCACCACCCAGAGTCACCACAGGGACAGGGACAGGGATGGCACTGCCCGGAGTCACAGCAGGGACAGGGACAGGGATGGCACCGCCTGGAGTCACCACAGGGACAGGGACAGGGATGGCACCGCCTGGAGTCACCACGGGGACAGGGACACAGATGGCACTGCCCAGAGTCACCGTGGGGACAGGGACAGGAGCAGTGACAGCACTGCCTGGAGTCACCGTGACACGGGACAGGGATGGCACCACCCAGAGTCATCCCAGGGACAGGGACAGTGATGGCACCGCCTGGAGACACCGTGGGGATGGTGACAGCACCGCTTGGAGTCACCACGGGGACAAGGACAGTGATGGCACCGCCCAGAGCCACCCAGACATGGGACAGGGACAGTGACGGGCACTGTCTGGAGTCACCCTGGGCACGGGGACAGGAACTGCCCAGAGCCACCCCAGGGCCTGGGACAGTGACAGGGACAAGACCAGGGACCAGGACAGGGCTGGGGACAAAGGACAACACCAGGAATGGGGACAGGGGACAATGCCAGGGATGGGGACAAGGGACAATGCCAGGGATGGGGCCAAGGCCGGGGCTGGGGACAGGGGACAAGGCCAGGGATGGGGACAAGGCCGGGGCTGGGGACAGGGGCCAAGGGCAGGGCTGGGGACAGGGGCCAAGGCTGGAGTTGGGGACAGGGGCCAAGGGCAGGGCTGGGGACAGGGGACAAGGCCGGAGTTGGGGACAGGGTGGCCTCACCCTGGACGATGAGGTTGACCTCGGACTTGGCGATCTGGCTGCCATCCCCCACCACCTCGCAGATGTACTTCCCGCTGTCCTCGCGCGTCACCGACTGGAACCGGATGGACGTGGGCGAGAACTGGACACGGCCCCGGTACGGCTCTGGGGGACAGCGAGCTGGGACATGGCAGGGGACACCCGGGGACACCCGGGGGACAATCCGGGGACACCCCGGGGACACCCAGGGGACACCCCACGGCCCCACAGGGACATCCCAGTACAGCTCTGGGGGACACGGGGCTGGGACACCGAGGGGGACACCCCGGGGACACCCCACGGCCCCACAGGGACACCTGGGGACACCACGGGGACACCCCGGGAACACCCCACGGCCCCACAGGGACACCTCGGCGTCCCCCCAGTGCAGCTCTGCAGGACACAAGGCTGGGAGCCCACAGGGACACCCCCGATGTCCCCACAGGGACCCACAATGTCCCCACAGGCTTTGGGACCCCCCCAAATGTCCCCACAGGGGGCTCCTCCAATGTCCCCACAGGCTCAGGGCCTCCCCGGTGTCCCCAGTGCCCCCCAGCGTCCCCAGTATCCCCATGTCCCTGGTGTCCCCAATATCCCCAGTGTCCCCAATGTCCCCAGTGTCCCTGGTGCCCCCCCAGTGTCCCCGTGTCCCCCCAGTGTCCCCATGCCCCAGATGTTCCCAATGTCCCCAGTGTCCCCAGTATCCCTGGTGCCCCCTGGTGTCCCCAGTGTCCCCATGTCCCCCCAATGTCCCAGTGTCCCCCCGGTGTCCCCAGTATCCCCATGTCCCTGGTGTCCCCAATATCCCCCAATGTCCCCGTGTCCCCCCGGTGTCCCCAGTGTCCCCATGTCCCCCCAATGTCCCAGTGTCCCCCCAGTGTCCCCCAATGTCCCCGTACCCGTGAGCTCCCCCCCGTAGTAGATCAGAGCCAGGGACGAGCCCCTCTGGAATTTCCACTCGATGCGGGCGCTGCCGGAGCTGGAGCGGAACGCGGTGCAGCGAATCTCCACGGCTGGGCGGGACCGGGACAGACAGACAGACAGAACCGGACAGAACCGGGTCAGAACCGGGTCAGACAGAACCAGAACCGGGACAGACAGAACCGGGTCCAGAACAGAACCGGGACCAGGGTCAGACAGAACCAGACAGAACCGGGGCAGACAGAACAGGGTCAGAACCGGGGTCAGAACAGAACCGGGACCAGGACTGGGACAGACAGAACTGGGTCAGACAGAACCGGGTCAGAAACAGGGTCAGAACAGAACCAGGACCAGAAGCGGGTCAGAACAGAACCGGGGTCAGAGAGAACCAGGACCAGAACCAGGTCAGACAGAAACGGGACCGGGACCAGAATCGGACAGAACCAGGACCAGAAGTGGGTCAGACAGAACCGGGGCAGAGAGAACTAGGACCAGGATCAGACAGAACCGGGGTCAGAACAGAACCAGGACCAAGATCAGACAGAACCGGGGTCAGAACAGAACCAGGACCAGGACCAGAACCAGACAGAACCGGGTCAGACAAAACCGGGAGCAGGGTCAGACAGAACCAGGGTCAGAGAGAACCGGGGTCAGAACAGAACTGGGACCGGGGTCAGACAGAACCAGGGTCAACCAGAACCAGGACTGGACAAAGCTGGGGTCAGAACAGAACCCGGGTCAAGACCAGACAGAACCAGAGTCAGGCAGAACCAGGACTGGCCAGGACTGGGACCAGGGTCAAGCTGGCACCAGGCTCAGCCAGAACCAGGGCCAGGATCGGCCAGAACCCAGATCAACCCCAATGGGGATCACCCTAAACTGGGATCAGCCCAAACTGGGACCACCCAAAACCAGGATCACCCCAAAAGGGGATCATCCCAAACCAGGCTGACCCCAAACCTCCCCGGGTGGAGCCCCCCCCCCCCCCGGCCGGGTTCGGGACGGTCCCGGGCTGGTGACACCGCGGGGACACCGGGGACACTCACGTTTGTGCTCCGGCACTTCCTGGTCCTCCGAGGTCACCTGGGCTGCGGCCAGCGCGGCTGCGGGGACACCGGGGAGGGGACGTCACCGGGGCCACCGGGGAGGGGACACCGGGGAGGGGACACCAGGGACACCGGGGGGGTCACCGGGAGCCGGGGCAGGGCCACCGGGAGGCAGGGCAGGGCCACCAGGGCCAGGAGGTCACCGGGAGCCCCGGGCATGGCCACCAGGAGGTCACCGGGCACGGCCACCGGGAGCCGGAAAATCCTGTCCGGCCACCTCCCGCCCTGCCCAGTTTCTGCCCGGTTCTTTCCCAGTTTCTGCCCGGTTCTTTCCCAGTTTCTACTCAATTTCTGCCCAGTTTCTGCCCATTTTCTACCCAGTTTTTTCCCAGTTTCTACCCAGCTCCTGCCCAGTTGTTTCCCAGTTTCTGCCCATTTCCCGCCCAGTTCTTCCCCAGTTTCTTCCCAATTTTTACCCAGTTCCTGCCCAGTTTCTGTCCGTTTTATACCCAGTTTCTACCCAGTCTCTGCCCATTTTCCTGCCCAGTTCTTTCCCAGTTTCTACCCAGCTCCTGCTCATTTTCTGCCCAGTTTCTGCCTGCTTCCTGCCCAGTTTTTAACTCAGTTCCTGCCCAGTTTTTAACTCAGTTCCTGCCCAGTCCTTCCCCATTTTCTCCTCAATTTCTGCCCATTTTCTGCCCAGTTCTTCCCCATTTTGTACTCGATTTCTGCCCATTTTCTGCCCAGTTTCCACCCAGCTCCTGCCTAGTTCTCTCCCAGTTCCTGCCCAGTTTTTGCCCAGTTTCTGCCCAGTTCTTTCCCAGTTTTTGCCCATTTTCTACTCAGTTTCTGCCCAGTTCTTTCCCATTTCCTGCCCAATTTCTGCCCAGTTTCTGCCCAGCTCTCTCCCGGTTCCTGCCCAGTTTCTGCCCAGCTCTCTCCCAGTTCCTGCCCAGTTTCTGCCCAGCTCTCTCCCAGTTCCTGCCCAGTTTCACAGGAAGCCGCCGGCAATGTCGCAACTCCCGCAGCTCCGCGTGCAGGGGACACGCCCGCGTCCCCCCCCCGGTGTCCCCCCGGTGTCCCCGAGCCGGGACAGCCCCGGTGCCGCCTTTGGCCGCGGTGACTCATCCCGAGCGGGACTGGCACCGGGACTGGCACCGGGACTGGCACCGGGAACGCCTCGGCGCCACCTTTGCACCCCGGGGCCGCTGCCAAGCGAAACCCGGGCGGGAAAACCGGGATTGGGGGGGAAAAATCGGGATTTTGGGGGGAAAAAATCGGGGTTTGGGGGGGAAAATCGGGATTTTCTAGGGGAAATTGGGATTTAGGGGGGAAAAAAATCGGGATTTTGGGGGAAAAAACCGGGATTGGGGGGGAAAAATCGGGATTTTGGGGGGGAAAAATCGGGATTTGGGGGGGAAAATCGGGATTTAGGGGGGAAAAAATCGGGGTTTGGGGGGGAAATTGGGATTTTCTAGGGAAAATTGGGATTTAGAGGGGAAAAAAATCGGGATTTGGGGGGGGGAAATTGGGATTTTTTTAGGGAAAAATCGGGATTTTTTAGGGAAAATTGGGATTTCGGGGGGAAAATATCGGGATTTCAGGGGGAAAATTGGAATTTAGGCGGGGGGGGATTTTGGGGAGAAAAGGGAGGAAAAAAATCAGGATTTGGGGAGGAAAATCGAGGTTTTTTGGGGGAAAATTGGGATTTTAGCAGGGGGAAACTGGGATTTGGGGGAAAAATTGGGATTTGGGGGGGGGGGGGAAATCAGGATTTGGAGGGGGAAAATGGGATTTTGACGGGGGGAAATTGGGATTTTGGGGATGTTTGGGTGGATTTGGAGAATAAACAAAGGGCAGGAACATCCCGAGGGATCAGCCCCGAGCCGGGGCCTGCCAGGACCGGGTTTAAATCAACCGGGATTGGTAAATCCCGACCTGGTTTGGGTCCAGATCAGCTGGACCCGGGCTCATCCTGCCCCGATTTGGGTCCGAACCAGGCGGGATCGGGGAAATCCCAGCCTGGTTTGGGTTTAAATAAACCGAGTTTGGGTCAGTCCCAAACTGTTTTGGGTCAAATCATTTGGGATTGAGTTAATCCCGACCCGTTTTGGGTGTAAATAAACCAAGTTCGGGTTAATCCCGACCCATTTTGGGTTTAAATAAACCGGGATCGGGTTAATCCCGACCCGTTTTGGGTTTAAATAAACCGGGTTTGGGTTAATCCCGACCCGTTTTGGGTGTAAATAAACCAAATTTGGGTTAATCCCGACCCGTTTTGGGTCCAAATAAACCAGGACTGGGTCAGTCCCAAACTGTTTTGGGTCAAATCATTTGGGATTGAGTTAATCCCGACCCGTTTTGGGTTTAAATAAACGGAGTTTGGGTTAATCCCGACCCGTTCTGGGTGTAAATAAACCGGGTTTGGGTTAATCCCGACCCGTTCTGGGTGTAAATAAGCCCGGACCGGTTAATCCGGGCTCAGGCCGGGCCCGGCCCAGGCGGGAGCGGGTTAATCCCGGGATTGTTGAACACAATGGAGGGGACAGGAAGGGCCGGCCCCGCCCGGCGCCGCCGCCCCGGGACCCCCGGGACCCCCCGGGCCCCCCCGGACCCCCCGGGCCCCCCGGCTCTCGGGGCTCTCGGGGCTCCCGGGGCTGACCCCGGACATGATCCCCGCCCCCCCCCCGGTACCGGCACCGCGCGGGACCCCCGGGGGGGCTGGGGGGTCCCCATGGCCCCTCCGGGACCGGGACCCCCCGCGGGGACCCCGGGCCCCCTCCCCCCGGTCCCGGCCTTGCCCCGCGCGCCCCCCGTTACCGACCCCTCCCCCCCTTCCCGAGCCCTCTCCGGTGCCCACCGACCCCCCCCCCCGCTCCGGTAACGACCACCGACCCCCCTCCGGTTCCTGGAGCCCCCTCCCCAGTTCCCGCCCTTCCCGCAATTCCCGGAGCCCCCTCCCCAATTCCCTCCCCCCTCCCGCTTCCCAAACCCCCTCCCCAATTCCCGGAGCCCCCTCCCCAATTTCCGTTCCCCTCCCCCGTCCCCAATTCCCCCTCCCCCTTCCCCTCCCCCCTCCCGCTTCCCAAACCCCCTCCCCAATTCCTGCCCCTCCCTCCTGTTCCCAAACCCCCTCCCCAATTCGCGCCCCCCCGCCGGTTCCCGCAGCCCCCTCCCCAATTCCCGTTCCCCTCCCCCCCTCCCTAATTTCCGTTCCCCTCCCCAATTCCCGGTCCCCCCCCGCACTCACCGAGCGCCCCCAGCAGCAGCAGCAGCAGCGGCAGCCCCGGCCCGGGCCGTGCCCGGCGGTGTCCCCGCTCTGTCCCGGGCTGTCCCCGGTGTCCCCGGGGCTGTCCCCGCTCTGTCCCGGGCTGTGTCCCGGGCTGTCCCCGGGGCTGTCCCCGCTGTCCCCGGGGCTGTCCCCGCTGTCCCCGGGGCTGTCCCCGCTCTGTCCCGGGCTGTCCCCGCTCTGTCCCGGGCTGTGTCCCGGGCTGTCCCCGGGGCTGTCCCCGCTGTCCCCGGGGCTGTCCCCGCTGTCCCCCCGCTCCCGCCATGGCGCCGCCGCCGCCGCCGCTCCAGGTGCGCCCGCCCCGCCCCGCCAAGCCACGCCCACCCCGCCAGGTGCCGCGCGGCCACGCCCCCTCCGCGCCCTCATTGGCCGCCCCGCCCGCCGGTTCGAAGCGGCGCTCGCTGATTGGTCGGTTCAGGGCCTCCCGCGTGGTTTGATTGGTTAAGGGGAAGGGCGGGGAGCGGCGGCCAATGGGAGAGCGCGCTGTAACTTCTGGCCAATGGCAGCGCGAAGGGGCGGGGCCTGGCGTTGCCGTGGAAACAGGGGTGGCTCCGGCCGGTAGGGGGCGCTGAGGGCCCGGAAGGGGCTCCCAGTTCGGACCAGTTCGGACCAGTTTGGGCCAGTTTGGGCCAGTGGGACCCCCCAGGGACCTCCAGGGACTGCCCAGAGCTCCCAGTTCAGACCAGTGACCCCCCAGTGACCCCCCCAGTACAAACCAGTGACCCCCAGGGCTCCCAGTTCAGACCAGTTTGGACCAGTTTGGGCCAGCTGGGACCAGTGGGACCCCCCAGGGACCTCCAGGGACTCCCAGTAACCACCCAGGGCTCCCAGTTCCGACCAGTTTGGACCAGTGACCCCCACCCAGGGACACCCAGAGCTCCCAGTTCAGACCAGTGACCTCCCAGTGACCCCCAGGGCTCCCAGTTTGGACCAGTGACCCCCCAGTGACCCCCCCAGTACAAACCAGTGACCTCCCAAGCCTCCCAGTTTGGGCCAGTTGGGACCAGTGGGACCCCCCAGGCACCCCCAGGGCTCCCCGTTCGGACCAGTTGGGACCAGTTTGGACCAGTGCCCCCCACCTAGGGACCCCCAGAGCTCCCAGTTCAGACCAGTGACCCCCAGTTCGGACCAGTGACCCCTCTGTGCCCCCTCCCAGTACAAACCAGTGCCCCCAGTGTCAGGAATTTTGGGGTTCCCAGAGGCGAGCCAGTAAATTTTTGGGGTGGATTCGGGGGAATTTTGGAGATTTTCAGGGGGGGATTTGGGGGTCCCTGAGGGAACTTTAGGGTCCCTTGTAGGGTTTCAGGGGATTTTGGGGTCCTTTAGGGGTTTTAGGGAGATTTCGGGATCTCTCTGGGGGAATTCCCAGCAATTTTGGGGTCCTTTTAGGGTTTTAGGGCAGTTTTGGGGTCGCTTCGTGGATTTTGGGGTCCCTTTGGGGGTTTCAGGGGATTTTGGGGATCATTTTTGGGGGTTTTAGGGAATTTTGGGGTCCATTTTGGGGTTTCAGGGGATTTTGGGGATCTCTTTGGGGGTTTTAGGGGATTTTGGGGATTCCTTTGGGGATTTTGGGGTCCATTTTGGGGATTTTAGAGGATTTTGGGATCAGTTTTGGGGGTTTTAGGGAATTTTGGGGTCCATTTTGGGGTTTTAGGGTCCCTTTTTTGGGGTTTCAGAGGATTCTGGGGATCCTTTTTTGGCATTTAAGGGGATTTTGGGGTCCATTTGGGGGTTTTAGGGGATCTTGGGGATCCTTTTTGGGGGTTTCAGGGGATTTTGGGATCCTTTTGGGGGGTTTTAGGGAATTTTGGGGTCCATTTTGGGGTTTTAGGGTCCCTTTTTTGGGGTTTCAGGGGATTTTGGGGTCCCTTTGGGGGGTTTTAGGGGATTTTGGGGATCCTTTTTGGGGGTTTTATGGAATTTTGGGGTCCATTTTGGGGTTTTGGGGTCCCTTTTTTGGGGTTTATGGGGATTTTGGGGATTCCTTTGGGGGGTTTCAGGGGATTTTGGGATCCCTTTGGGGGATTTTAGAGGATTTTGGGATCCGTTTTGGGGGTTTTATGGAATTTTGGGGTCCATTTTGGGGTTTTGGGGTCCATTTGGGGGTTTCAGGGGATTCTGGGGATCCTTTTTTGGGGTTTGAGGGGATTTTGGGGATCCTTTTGGGGGGTTTTAGGGGATTTTGGGTTCCATTTTGGGGTTTTAGGGTCCCTTTTTTGGGGTTTGAGGGGATTTTGGGGATTCCTTTGGGGGTTTCAGGGGATTTTGGGGATCCTTTTTGGAGGTTTTAGGGGATTTCTTTGGGGATTTTGGGGTCCCTTTGGGGGTTTTAGAGGATTTTGGGGATCCTTTTGGGGGTTTTATGGAATTTTGGGGTCCATTTTGGGGTTTTAGGGGATTTTGGGGATTCCTTTGGGGATTTTGGGGTCCATTTGGGGGATTTTAGAGGATTTTAGGATCCGTTTTGGGGGTTTTAGGGAATTTTGGGGTCCATTTTGGGGTTTCAGGGTCCCTTTGTGGGTTTCAGGGGATTCTGGGGATCCTTTTTTGGGGTTTGAGGGGATCTTGGGGATCCTTTTGGGGGGTTTTAGGGAATTTTGGGGTCCATTTTGGGGTTTTAGGGTCCCTTTTTTGGGGTTTGAGGGCATTTTGGGGTCCATTTGGGGGATTTTAGAGGATTTTGGGATCAGTTTTGGGGCTTTTATGGAATTTTGGGGTCCATTTGGGGGTTTTAGGGTCCCTTTTTTGGGGTTTCAGGGGATTTTGGGGATCCTTTTGGGGGGTTTTAGGGGATCTTGGGGATCCTTTTTGGGGGTTTCAGGGGATTTTGGGATCCTTTTTGGGGGTTTTATGGAATTTTGGGGTCCATTTTGGGGTTTTGGGGTCCCTTTTTTGGGGTTTATGGGGATTTTGGGGATTCCTTTGGGGGTTTCAGGGGATTTTGGGGATCCTTTTTGGAGGTTTTAGGGGATTTCTTTGGGGATTTTGGGGTCCCTTTGGGGGTTTTAGAGGATTTTGGGGATCCTTTTGGGGGTTTTATGGAATTTTGGGGTCCATTTTGGGGTTTTAGGGGATTTTGGGGATTCCTTTGGGGATTTTGGGGTCCATTTGGGGGATTTTAGAGGATTTTAGGATCCGTTTTGGGGGTTTTATGGAATTTTGGGGTCCATTTTGGGGTTTCAGGGTCCCTTTGTGGGTTTCAGGGGATTTGGGGATCCCTTTGGGGGGTTTTAGGGGATTTTGGGGATCCTTTTTGGGGGTTTTATGGAATTTTGGGGTCCATTTTGGGGTTTTGGGGTCCCTTTTTTGGGGTTTGAGGGGATTTTGGGGTCCATTTGGGGGTTTTAGGGGATCTTGGGGATCCGTTTTGGGGGTTTTATGGAATTTTGGGGTCCATTTTGGGGTTTTGGGGTCCCTTTTTTGGGGTTTGAGGGGATTTTGGGGTCCATTTGGGGGTTTTAGGGGATTTTGGGGTCCCTTTGGGGGTTTTATGGAATTTTGGGGTCCATTTTGGGGTTTTAGGGTCCCTTTTTTGGGGTTTTAGGGGATTTTGGGGATCCTTTTTGGGGGTTTTATGGCATTTTGGGGTCCATTTTGGGGTTTTGGGGTCCCTTTGGGGTTGGGCTGGGCTCTGGGAAGAACCTGGAGGACCTAAAAAAACCAAATCCCTATTTTTATTTCTTTTTTCTTCGTTTTTTTTTTTTTTTTTTTCTTTTTATCCTGGAATTTTTTTTTTCTTTTTGGTTTTTTTTTTTTCCTTTTTTTTTTTTTGCAATTCCGAGAGTTTAAAAAAAAAAAAAATCCCAAAACCCCGCGGGGGGAGGGGAAGGAGGGGGGGGGAGGGGCAAAAGGGGGGGGTGAGGGGTCCCAACACCCCAAAAATCCCCTCCCCCCCAAACCCCACCCCGGGGGGAGGGGCGACCCCAAATCCCATTTTTTTTTGGGGGGGGGGGAGGGGTCCCAAAATTGTAAAGGGGGGGGGAGGGGGCGGCGCCCACCGGGCCGAGAGCGTGGGGGGGGCGAATTTTGGGGTGCGGGGGCGACATTTTGGGGGGGATTTGGGGGATTCCGGAGGGTGGGGGAGGGGCGACATGATTGGGGGGGGGAGGGGCAGAACCGAGCGCCGGGGGGAGGGGTGAAGGGAGCGGATTTTTTTTTTTTGGGGGGTGGGGGGGGGTCCCGGGGGGGTTTCGGGGCGGTTTGGGGTTTTTGGGGTCAGTGGGTGTCGTTCTTGATGACGATCTCCAGCCCGTGCTGGCGCAGCTGCGCCGCAGCAGCAGGTTCTTGTTCTTCAGCTCCTCCACCTGCGTTCGGGGGGGTCAGGCACCCCAAAACACCCCAAAACATCACCCAGAGACCCCAAAACATCACCCTGCACCCCAAAAATATCCCCCAGGGCACTCCCAGTGCTCCAGTAACCCCCAGTACCCCAAACCAGCAGGTTCTTGTTCTTGAGCTCCTCCACCTGCGTTCGGGGGGTCAGGCACCCCAAAACACCCCCAAAACACCCCAAAACATCACCCAGAGACTCCAAAATATGAGCCAGGACCCCCAAAACATCCCCTAAGTGCGCTCCCAGTGCTCCCAGTACAGCCCAGTACCCCAAACCAGCAGGTTCTCGTTCTTCAGCTCCTCCCCTGGATTTTGGGGTGTCCCGAGGAGGTTTGGAGGGTCCAGGCACCCCAAAATATCACCCAGAGACCCCAAAACATCCCCCAGGACCCCATCCCAGTGCTCCCAGTCCCTCCCAGTGCTCCCAGTCCCTCCCAGTTGCCCCAGTCCCACCTGCTGGCGCAGCACCTCGCTGTCCATCTGCAGCTGCTCCAGTCCTGATCCCATTGATCCCAATGTCCCCAATCCATTCCCAGTGACCCCAATGACCCCAATCCCATTCCCAATGACCCCAATCCCATTCCCAGCCCCGCTCCCAGTCGCACCTGCTGGCGCAGCACCTCGTTGTCCATCTGCAGCTGCTCCAGGCCCATCCCATCGATCCCAATGACCCCAATCCCATTCCCAGTGACCCCAATGACCCACTCCCAGTGCTCCCAGTCGCACCTGCTGGCGCAGCACCTCGTTGTCCATCTGCAGCTGGTCCAGGCCCTGCAGCTCCTCGCTCAGGCGCAGGTTGCTCTGCCGCAGCTCCTGGATGTAGTCGCAGGCCTTGGACAGGATCCCGCCCTTGCTCTGCGGGGCGGGTTTGGGGTCACTGCCAGAGCCCAAATCCCACATCCTGATCCCAAATCCCAGATCCCAGATCCCGATCCCACATCCCAGATCCTGCTCCCAAATCCCAGACCCCAGATCCCGATCCCACATCCCAGATCCTGCTCCCAAATCCCAGACCCCAGATCCCGATCCCACATCCCAGATCCTGCTCCCAAATCCCAGACCCCAGATCCCGATCCCACATCCCAGATCCTGCTCCCAAATCCCAGACCCCAGATCCCGATCCCACATCCCAGATCCTGCTCCCAAATCCCAGACCCCAGATCCTGGTCCCAGATCCCAGATGCAGATCCCAAATCCCAGACCCCAGATCCCAATCCCAAACCCCAGATCCCGAATCCCAGGTCCAGATCCAGATCCCAAATCCCAGATTCTGATCCCAGATCCCAGATCCAGATCCCAGACCCCAGATCCCAATCCCAGATCCAGATCCCAAATCCCAGATGCAGATCCCAGATCCCAAATCCCAGATCCCAAATCCCAAATCCCAGACCCCAAATCCCAGATCCCAGACCCCAGATCCCAAATCCCAACCCCAAATCCCAGACCCCAGACCCCAGATGCCACCCCCAGACCCGTGGGGCGGGGCTGGGACCTGTCCGGATTTGGTGTTCTCCATGGAGCAGTCGGGGATGATCTTGGACAGCTGCACGATCCAGTTGTTGATCTTGTCCCGGCGCCGGCGCTCCACTGCAACGGGAACGGGATTGGGAACGGGAATGGGGACAAGAATGGGAAAGGGAACGGGAACGGGATTGGGAACGGGATTGGGATTGGGGTGGGAATGGGATTGGGAACAGGATTGGGAACGGGAATGGGAATGGGAACGGGAACGGGAGTGGGAATGGGAACGGGATTGGGAACAGGAATGGGAACGGGAACGGGAACGGGAATGGGATTGGGGTGGGAATGGGAACGGGAATGGGATTGGGAACGGGAACGGGAACGGGAACGGGAATGGGATTGGGATTGGGGTGGGAATAGAACGGGAACGGGAATGGGGACGGGAATGGAATGGGAATGGGAATGGGAATGGGGAACAGGATTGGGAACGGGAACGGGATTGGGAACAGGAACAGGGCCACTGGGAATTCAGGTGGCCCGTGGGAATTGGGGTGGTCCCAGGATGACCCTTGGGATTGGGATGAGCCTTTGGGATTGGGATGGCCCCTCAGGAATGGGGGTGTCCCTTTAGGATCGGGGTGTCCCTCAGGGTCAGGGTGTCCCTTTGAGATCAGGGTGTCCCTTTGGGGTTGGGGTGTCCCTTTGGGATCGGGGTGTCCCATTAGGATCGGGGTGTCCCTTTGGGATCGGGGTGTCCCTTTGGGATTGGGGTGTCCCTTTGGGGTTGGGGTGTCCCTTTGGGATCGGGGTGTCCCATTAGGATCGGGGTGTCCCTCAGGGTCAGGGTGTCCCTTTGAGATCAGGGTGTCCCTTTGGGGTTGGGGTGTCCCTTTGGGATCAGGGTGTCCCATTAGGATCAGGGTGTCCCTTTGGGATCGGGGTGTCCCTTTGGGATTGGGGTGTCCCATTAGGATCGGGGTGTCCCTTTGGGATCGGGGTGTCCCTCAGGGGACTGTCCCAGTACCTTCGTTGTGCTGTGCCCGGCGCTTCTCGTCCCGCGTGGCTCGGGGAGCCTCCGACTTCCTGGGGAGGGGCACAGGTGGGCACAGGTGGGCACAGGTGTGCCCAGGGGTATCCCTGGTGTGGCCCAGGTGTATCCCAGGTGTGCCCAGGTGTATCCCAGGTGTGTTTGGGTGTGTCCCAGGTGTGCCCAGGTGTGCCTGGCTATGTCCCACTGCGCCCCAGGTGTGACATGGGTGTGTCTGAGCGTGTCTCAGCATGACCTGAGTGTGCCCCAGGTGTGCCCAGGTGTGTCTGGGTGTATCCCAGGTGTATCCCAGGTGTGCCCCAAGTGTGTTTGGGTGTGCCCAGGTGTGCCCCAGGTGTGCCCAAGTGTGTCTGGGTGTATCCCAGGTGTGCCCAGGTGTGCCCCAGGTGTGTCTGGGTGTATCCCAGGTGTGCCCAGGTGTGCCCCAGGTGTGTCTGGGTGTATCCCAGGTGTGCCCAGGTGTGCCCAGGTGTGTCTGGGTGTATCCCAGGTGTGTCCAGGTGTGTTTGGGTGTGCCCAGGTGTGTCTGGGTGTATCCCAGGTGTATCCCAGGTGTGCCCCAAGTGTGTTTGGGTGTGCCCAGGTGTGCCCCAGGTGTGCCCAAGTGTGTCTGGGTGTATCCCAGGTGTGCCCAGGTGTGCCCCAGGTGTGCCCCAGGTGTGTCTGGGTGTATCCCAGGTGTGCCCAGGTGTGTCTGGGTGTATCCCAGGTGTGCCCAGGTGTGCCCAGGTACTCACGGGGAGTAGGGGTGTGCGCGGGGGGCGATGGAGCGCTGGGCCCCCCCCGGGAGCACCTCCTGTGGTGACATCATCACGAAAAACTGCCCTGGAGCCCAGAGCCACAGGTGAGAGACCAACCCCACAGGTGAGACCCCAAAACCCACAGGTGAGAGCCCAGCCCCACAGGTGAGACCCCAAAACCCACAGGTGAGAGCCCAAAACCCACAGGTGAGAGACCAACCCCACAGGTGAGACCCCAAAACCCACAGGTGAGAGCCCAGCCCCACAGGTGAGACCCCAAAACCCACAGGTGAGAGCCCAGCCCCACAGGTGGGAGCCCAAAACCCACAGGTGAGAGCCCAAATGCATCCACCCATGTGAGTTCCAAACCCATCCAGGTAACCCCAAACCGGCCCAGGTGAGCCCAAATTCAATTCAGATGCCCCCAAACCCTGTCCAGGTGACCTCAAATCCATCCAGGTGAGTCCCAACCCAGGTGCCCCCAAACTCACCCAGGTAACTCCCAAACCATTTCAGGTGACCCCAAACTGGCCCAGGTGAGCCCCAATTCGCTTCAGGTGACCCAAACCCAACCCAGGTGCTCCCAAACCCATCCCAGGTGCCCCCAGAGCGGCCCAGGTGAGCCCCAATTCAGTTCAGTGACCCCAAACCCAACCCAGCTGCCCCCAAACCCACCCAGGTGACCCCAAACCCAGCCAGGTGAGCCCAAACTGGGACAGGTGAATCCCAACCCAACCCAGATGACCCCAAACCCAACCCAGGTAACCCCAAACCGGCCCAGGTGAGCCCAAATTCAGTTCAGGTGACCCCAAACCCATCCAGGTGAGTCCCAACCCATCCCAGGTGCCCCCAAAGCAGCCCAGGTGACCCCAAACCAACCCCAGACACCCCCAGAGCAGCCCAGGTGACCCCAAACCCAATCCAGGTGAGCCCAAACTGGGACAGATGAATCCCAACCCTGTTCAGGTGCCCCCAAACCACCCCAGGTGCCCCCAAGCCCTGTTCAGGTGCCCCCAAACCCATCCAGGTGCCCCCAGACCCATCCAGGTGCCCCCAGACCCGTCCAGGTGCCCCCAAACCCATCCAGGTGCCCCCAGACCCATCCAGGTGCCCCCAAACCCTGTTCAGGTGCCCCCAAACCCATCCAGGTGCCCCCAGACCCATCCAGGTGCCCCCAGACCCGTCCAGGTGCCCCCAAACCCATCCAGGTGCCCCCAGACCCATCCAGGTGCCCCCAAACCCTGTTCAGGTGCCCCCAAACCCTGTTCAGGTGTCCCCAAACCCATCCAGGTGCCCCCAAACCCTGTTCAGGTGTCCCCAAACCCATCCAGGTGCCCCCAGACCCACCCCAGGTGCCCCCAAACCCTGTTCAGGTGTCCCCAAACCCATCCAGGTGCCCCCAAACCCTGTTCAGGTGTCCCCAAACCCATCCAGGTGCCCCCAGACCCACCCCAGGTGCCCCCAAACCCTGTTCAGGTGTCCCCAAACCCATCCAGGTGCCCCCAAACCCTGTTCAGGTGTCCCCAAACCCATCCAGGTGCCCCCAGACCCACCCCAGGTGCCCCCAGACCCTGTTCAGGTGCCCCCAGACCCACCCCAGGTGCCCCCAGACCCATCCAGGTGCCCCCAGACCCACCCCAGGTGCCCCCAGACCCACCCCAGGTGCCCCCAGACCCTGTCCAGGTGCCCCCAGCTCGGCCCAGGTGCCCCCAGACCCACCCCAGGTGCCCCCAGACCCACCCCAGGTGCCCCCAGACCCTGTCCAGGTGCCCCCAGCTCGGCCCAGGTGCCCCCAGACCCACCCCAGGTGCCCCCAGACCCACCCCAGGTGCCCCCAGACCCATCCAGGTGCCCCCAGACCCTGTTCAGGTGCCCCCAGACCCACCCCAGGTGCCCCCAGACCCATCCAGGTGCCCCCAGACCCATCCAGGTGCCCCCAAACCCTGTTCAGATGCCCCCAAACCCATCCAGGTGCCCCCAGACCCACCCCAGGTGCCCCCAGCTCGGCCCAGGCGCCCCGGCAGGTTCGGGGCTCACCTGTGGGCGTGGGCTGGCCCAGCAGCGCCTCGGAGCTCTGCGTGGTGACCACGGCGGTGGCCGCGGTGGCCGCGGTGGCGGCGGCGCCGTCGGCCACGCCCGCCGCAGGGAAGTAGGTGTAGTGCGTCTCGCTGGGAGCCGCCTCCGTCTCCACCGCGTCCTCGCTCGTGAACGCGCCCTGGATCACCGCCTGCCCAGGGGACAGGGACAGGGATGGGGACAGGGATGGGGACAGGGGAGGGGACAGGGGAGGGGACAGGGATGGGGACAGGGATGGGGACAGGGGACAGGAGAGGGGACAGGGATGGGGACAGGGGACAGGGGAGGGGACAGGGAGAGGGGACAGGAGAGGGGACAGGGATGGGGACAGGGATGGGGGACAGGGATGGGGGACAGGGATGGGGGACAGGGGACAGGACAGGGGACAGGGAGAGGGGACAGGGAGAGGGGACACGGACAGAGGACAGGAGGGGGGACAGGGATGGGGACAGGGATGGGGAGAGGGGACAGGACAGGGGACAGGGGACAGGAGAGAGGACAGGGATGAGGACAGGGGACAGGAGAGGGGAGAGGGGACAGGGAGAGGGGACAGGAGAGGGATGGGAGAGGGATGGGGATGGGGATGGGGACGGGGATGGAGATGGGGAGAGGGACAGGGACAGGGATGGGGACAGGGATGGGGGACAAGGGACAGGGATGGGGACAGGGATGGGGACAGAGAGACAGGACAGGGAGAGGGGACAGCAATGGGGGACAGGGGAACAGGTGAGGGACACAGGTGAGGGACAGATGAGACGGGGGAACGGGTGAGGGACAGGGACAGGGGAGGGACACAGGTGTGAGACAGAGCAACAGGGGGACAGGTGGGGGACAGGGGAGGGACACAGGTGAGGGACACAGGTGAAGGACAGGTGAGGGACAGGTAGGAAGGTGGAACAGGTGAGGGACAGGTGTGGGACAGATAGGACAGGTAGGATAGGTGGGACAGGTGAGAGACAAGTGGGACACAGGTGGGACAGGACACAGGTGTCACCCTACCCCACGACACACCTGGGCCATGGACTGGGTGGGGCACAGGTGAGGCCCAGGGCGTGGCAATGGGGTGTGGCAGCGGGCGTGGCCAGGTGACACACCTGTGCCATGGCCTGGGCAGGGCACAGGTGCCACAGTGGGTGTGGCAGTGGGCGTGGCACCACAACACACCTGTGTCATGGCCTGGGCGGGGCACAGGTGGGATGGGGACGGGGTGTGGCAGTGGGCGTGGCCAGGTGACGCACCTGTGTCATGGACTGTGTGGCCGGGTAGCCGCTGATGGCGCTGGTGCCCTCGGTCTGCGCGTCCAGCTGCCCGTCAGCCACCTGGATCACCCGGTACATCACCTGGCACAGGTGGGACACAGGTGTGACAGTGACCCAAACCCCTGTGTCACCACCTGATCACCCGGTACAGCACCTGGCACAGGTGGGACACAGGTGTGACAGTGACCCAAACCCCTGTGTCACCACCTGATCACCCGGTACAGCACCTGGCACAGGTGGGACACCTCACACAGGTGTGACAGTGACCCCAAAACCCCCCGTGTCACCACCTGATCACCCGGTACAGCACCTGGCACAGGTGGGACACAGGTGTGACAGTGACCCAAACCCCTGTGTCACCACCTGATCACGAGGTACATCACCTGGCACAGGTGGGACACAGGTGTGACAGTGACCCAAACCCTTGTGTCACCACCTGATCACGAGGTACATCACCTGGCACAGGTGGGACACAGGTGTGACAGTGACCCCAAACCCCTGTGTCACCACCTGATCACCCGGTACAGCACCTGGCACAGGTGGGACACCTCACACAGGTGCGACACAGAGACCCCCAGAGCCACCCCACAGTGTCCCCCAGGTGTCCCCAGGTGTGTCACACCTGCTCTTGGTGTGCAACCAAAGCCCCCCCAATCCCCAGGTACCTCCCAGGTGTGCCCAGGTGTATCCCAGGTGTGCCCAGGTGTGCCCAGGGGTATCTCAGGTGCCTCCCCAGGTATATCCAGGCCCCCAAGGTGTATCCTGGTGTATCCAACATCCCCCAGGTGTATCCAGGTGTCCCTAGGTGTACTCCAGGTGTGCCCAGGTGTACTTCAGGTGTATCCCAGGTGTATCGAAGCCACCCGAGGTGTACTCCAGGTATATCCCAGGTGTCCCCAGGTGTCCCCAGGTGTATCCAAGCCACCCCAGATGTACTCCAGGTGTGCCCATGTACCCTCAGGTGCCCCCAGGTGTATCCCAGGTGTGCCCAGGTGCCCCCAGGTGTATCTCAGGTGTATCCAGGTGTAACCCAGGTGTGCCCAGGTGTGCCCAGGTGTACCCAGGTGTATCCCAGCTGCCCCCAAGCCCCCCCAGGTGCCCCCAGGTGTATCTCAGGTGTACCCAGGTGTATCCCAGGTGTCCCCAAGCCCCCCCAGGTGCCCCCAGGTGTGCCAGGTCGGTACCTGCGTGCCGCCGCCCTCGGTCCTGAACACATACTTGACGCCGGGGTCGGGGAAGGTGGCGGCCGATTGGATGCTGGCGATGGCCACGCTCGTGGGGTCCTCGCCCGTGGCCACCGAGCCTGGGGGGACACGGCATTGGGGACACCCAGACTGGGGGGACACGGCATTGGGGACACCCAGACTGGGGGGCATGGCATTGGGGACACCCAGACTGGGGGGGCACGGGACTGGGGACACCCAGACTGGGGACACGGCATTGGGGACACCCAGACTGGGGGGGCACGGGACTGGGGACACCCAGACTGGGGGGGCACGGCATTGGGGACACGGGATTGGGGACACCCAGACTGGGGGGGCACGGCATTGGGGACACGGGATTGGGGACACCCAGACTGGGGGGGCACGGCATTGGGGACACGGGATTGGGGACACCCAGACTGGGGGGGCACGGCATTGGGGACACGGGATTGGGGACACCCAGACTGGGGGGGCACGGCATTGGGGACACGGGATTGGGGACACCCAGACTGGGGACACGGGATTGGGGACACGGCATTGGGGACACCCAGACTGGGGGGGCACAGGATTGGGGACACCCAGACTGGGGACACGGCATTGGGGACACCCAGACTGGGGGGGCACGGGACTGGGGACACCCAGACTGGGGGGGCACGGCATTGGGGACACCCAGACTGGGGACACGGGATTGGGGACACCCAGACTGGGGGGGCACGGCATTGGGGACACCCAGACTGGGGGGGGCACGGCATTGGGGACACCCAGACTGGGGGGGGGCACGGCATTGGGGACACCCAGACTGGGGGGGCACGGCATTGGGGACACCCAGACTGGGGGGGGCACGGCATTGGGGACACGGGATTGGGGACACCCAGACTGGGGGGGGCACGGCATTGGGGACACCCAGACTGGGGGGGGCATGGGACTGGGGACACCCAGACTGGGGGGGCATGGGATTGGGGACACCCAGACTGGGGACACGGCATTGGGGACACCCAGACTGGGGGGGCACGGGACTGGGGACACCCAGACTGGGGGGGCACGGCATTGGGGACACCCAGACTGGGGGGGGCACGGCATTGGGGACACGGGATTGGGGACACCCAGACTGGGGGGGGCACGGCATTGGGGACACCCAGACTGGGGGGGGCACGGCATTGGGGACACCCAGACTGGGGGGGCACGGCATTGGGGACACCCAGACTGGGGGGGGCACGGCATTGGGGACACGGGATTGGGGACACCCAGACTGGGGGGGGCACGGCATTGGGGACACCCAGACTGGGGGGCATGGCATTGGGGACACCCAGACTGGGGGGGGCATGGGACTGGGGACACCCAGACTGGGGGGGCACGGGATTGGGGACACCCAGACTGGGGGGGCACGGGACTGGGGACACCCAGACTGGGGGGACACGGGATTGGGGACACCCAGACTGGGGGGACACCCAAACTTGGGAGGGGGCACCCAAACTGCAAGGGGAAACCCTAAACTGGAGGAGGAACCCCAAACTGGGGAGGGGAAACCCCAAACTGGGGAGGGGGAACCCCCAGCTGGGGAGGGGAAACCCTAAATTGGGGAGGGGGCATCCAAACTGGGGAGGGGGCACCTAAACTGGGGAGCACACACCCGAAATTGGGGAGGGGGCACGGGATGAGGGGCACCCCAAACTGGGGTGGCGAGTGACATAGGATTGGGGGGGACACAAAACCTCCCCAAATCCCCCCCAAAGACCCAAAACCTCCCCAAATCCCCCCCAAACCCCAATGCTGGGGTCCCCCCTCACCTTCCTGGATCTGCACCGTCCCCTCCTCGGTCTCAGCTGCTTTTTGCTGCCTGGGGGGGGGGAACAAAACAGTGAGGGGGGGTCCCTGAGCCCCCAGAACACCCAAACCCCAAATCTGGGATCCCCCAAATCGCCCACGCCCTCATGTGTCCCACCCATGGGGCACTTCTGGGGCTCTTGGGGTCCCAGATCAGATTTGGGGGGAATCTTCAGGCAGTTTTGGGGGGTCCCAGATGAGATCTGGAGATCCTGGGGCAGTCTGGGGGAGTCCCAGGTCAAAGTTTTGGGGTCCTGGGTCAGATTTGGGGGGTCCTGGAGCCATTTTGGGAGTTCCCAGAGCAGGTTTTGGGGTCCCAGGTGGGTTTTGGGGTCCCAGAGCAGGTTTTGGGGTCCCAGGTGGGTTTTGGGGTCCCAGAGCAGGTTTTGGGGTCCCAGGTGGGTTTTGGGGTCCCACTCACCCCCTTCATGGCTCGGCTCCCTCGGGCATCAGCGGGGCGGGAGCGGAGCAGCCTCACGGCCTTCAGAGCCCTGCGGGGACAGCGCGGTCAGGGACACGGGGACATGGGGACATGGGGGACATGGGGACATGGGGACAGCGCGGTCAGGGACACGGGGACACGGGGACATGGGGACATGGGGACAGCAGGGACACGGGGACAAGGGGACATGGGGACAGTGGGGACAGGGACAAGGGGACACGGGGACATGGGGACAGTGGGGACATGGGGACAGCGCGGTCAGGGACACGGGGACATGGGGACATGGGGACATGGGGACATGGGGACATGGGGACATGGGGACACGGGGACATGGGGACATGGGGACAGCGCGGTCAGGGACACGGGGACACGGGGACATGGGGACATGGGGACACGGGGACATGGGGACATGGGGACAGCGCGGTCAGGGACACGGGGACAGTGGGGACACGGGGACATGGGGACAGCGTGGTCAGGGACACGGGGACACGGGGACACGGGGACACGGGGACAGTGGGGACACGGGGACATGGGGACAGTGGGGACACGGGGACATGGGGACAGTGGGGACACGGGGACATGGGGACAGTGGGGACACGGGGACATGGGGACAGCGTGGTCAGGGACACGGGGACATGGGGACAGTGGGGACATGGGGACAGTGGGGACACGGGGACATGGGGACAGTGGGGACATGGGGACACAGGGACATGGGGACAGCGTGGTCAGGGACACGGGGACAGTGGGGACATGGGGACAGGGACACGGGGACATGGGGACAGTGGGGACAGTGGGGACATGGGGACAGGGACACGGGGACATGGGGACAGTGGGGACATGGGGACAGTGGGGACACGGGGACATGGGGACAGCGCGGTCAGGGACACGGGGACATGGGGACAGTGGGGACATGGGGACATGGGGACAGCGCGGTCAGGGACATGGGGACATGGGGACAGTGGGGACATGGGGACACGGGGACAGCGTGGTCAGGGACATGGGGACATGGGGACAGCAGGGACATGGGGACAGGGACACGGGGACATGGGGACAGCAGGGACATGGGGACATAGGGACAGGGACAAGGGGACAGGGACACAGGGACATGGGGACATAGTGACACGGGGACAGTGGGGTCAGGGACACGGGGACAGCAGGGACATGGGAACAGCAGGGACACAGGGACATGGGGACACAAGGACATGGGGACACAGGGACAGTGGGGTCAGGGACACGGGGACACGACAGTGGGGTCAGGGACACGGGGACACGGGGAACACCGACACAGCAGGGGTCAGGGACACGGGGACAGCAGGGACACAGGGACATGGGGACAGAGACATAGGGACACAGGGACAGCGGGGTCAGGGACAGCAGGACACGGGGACATTGGGGACACAAGGGACATCAGGGCAAGGCACAGGAGGGTCAGGGATGTTGGGAGACAGGGACACAGATCCAGGGATGGGGACAGGGACATGGGGACAGGGTCAGGACAGGACAGGGACAGGGGTGGGGACAGCACAGGGACACAGGAATACAAGGATGGGGACAGGGGCAAGGGATGGGGACAGGGATAAGGGACAGGGATGAGGATACAGGGACATGGGGACAGGACAGGGACATGGGGACAGGGACACGGGGACAGGACAGGGATAGGGACAGGGACTTGAGGGCATACAGGGACAAGGGGGGGTCACAGATGGGGACAGGGATGGGGACAGGGGAGTCAGGGACAGGGACACAGGGACAGGACAGGGACACAGGGATGGGACAAAGGACATGGGGTCACAGGGGGTCAGGGATGGGGACAGGAACTGGGACATGGGGACAGGAGCAGGATGGGACACCAGGATGGGACACCAGGATGAGACACAGATGGGACACTGGGATGGGACACTGGGATGAGACACTGGGATGGGACACCGGCCATCCTGACCAGTCACTGGCCACCACCATGGGACAGTGGCCACCATGATGGGACACTGGCACTGTGACCTGTCACTGGTGACCACCACGGGACAGTGGCCACTGTGACCAGCCACCAGTGAGGGCCACCACAGCTGACCAGAGGCCACCCGCTGTGGCCACAGCCACATGGCCAGGTGTCCCCTCTCGCTGCCCCCTTCCCCCCCCCCAGCGTGTCCCCAAAGCCACACACTTGTCCCCAGAGCCACCAGCCCCCCCGGGGGTGGCACTGTTGGGGTCACCAAGGCGGCCACAGCGTCCCCCTCAGTGTCCCCAGTGTCACCCCCAGCGGTGGCAGTGCCCCCTCCGTGTCACCCCCGGGGGAGGGGCGCTGTCCCTTGTCACCTCCCCCGGGACGGGGAAATGGGGGGGACACGGGGAGGTGACAAGCGGGGGGGGTCACGGATGAGGGGGTGACAGTGACAATGACACCCCGGGAGGGACAAGAACCGGGGGGGGGGGGTGACAGTGACGGACACAAGGGGGGGGTGACAAAACGGGAGGGGGGTGACAGTGACAGAGCTGGGGGGGGCAGGGAGGGGGTGACAGAGGGGACACACGAAGGGGGGGGGTGACACGGAGGGGGGGGTGACAGTGACAGAGCGCGGGGTGACACGGGGGGGGGTGACACGGGGGGAGGGGCTGGGCACAGAGGGGGGGTGACAAACTGAGGGGTGACAGCGACAGAACGGGGACACGCACACGGGGGGGGACAGAGGGGGGGGAGGCGACACAAAAGGGGTGACAAAGTGAGGGGGGGGCGACAACGGGCGGGGGGGGGGGGACACAAAACGGTGACAAAGTGGGGGCGGCGGGGAGGGGGGGGGCGGCGACACGCACGGGGGTGACACCCGGCACACGGGGGGGGGTCGTTACCGAGCGGGGGGAGGGGACAGCACCGGGGGGGCGACAGTGACAACGCGCCGCGCGCGCGCCTGAGGGGGGGGCCACCCCCGCCCGCCCCCCCCCCGCCCCTCCCCGCGGGCCCGGCGGGCGCGGCCGCTCCCCCCCCGCTGGCGGGGCCGCGCCGGGGGCCGCGGTGCCGCCGTTACCGGCGGGGTTCGCCCCCCGGGGCCGCCGGGGCCCCCCCGGTACCTCTCGGCCTCGGGCCCTGCGCGCCTTCGGCCCCTTGTCTCGCCATGGGCCCCCGCACATGCGCACGGCGCCGCCGCGCCGCCATCTTGGGCGCGGGCGGAAGTTCCCCCCCTCACGCGGCCCCGGCCCGGCTTCGCGCCGCCATCTTGGGCCGGGGGCGCCGCGCCGCGCCGCGCCGCGCCGCCATCTTGGCGCCGGGGCAGGGCGGCCCTCACGGCCCGGCGCCATCTTAGCGCGCGGCGCGGCGCGCGCGGCGCCATCTTAGACGGCGAAGGCGCGCGGCGCTTCCGCCGCCCCCGCCGCCATCTTGGGTGAGGGCGGGCGCCATGTTGGAAGAGGGCGGCGCTCGGTGAGGGCCGCGATGAGGGCGTGAGGACAGGGCCCGGCGCTGCCCAGAGTGAGGGACCCCCGCCCGGCTCATCGGCACCGGAGGGGTTTGGGGGATGCGGCCGGAGAGCCCGGGCCGCCCCCGTGGTGAGGCCGCTGTGGGCGCCGCCATGTTGAGGCAAAGATGGCGGCGGTGTAAACAAAGGCCGGGGGTTGTGGGCGGCCTTGTGTCGCCTCAGCGTCCCCTCGGTGTCCCCCTGTCCCCGTGGGGGCTGTGTCCTCCTGTTCCTGTGTGTCTGTGTGCCCAGGTGCCCCAGCCACGTGTTCTCCTGTCCCCGTGTCCCCAAATGACCTCATGTCCCCGTATCCCACTGTCCCCAAATGTCCCCAAATGACCTCGTGTCCCAATGTCCTCATTTCTCCCTGTCCCAGTGTCCCCAAATGTCCCTGTCCCCACATCCCAATGTCCCAATATCTCCCTGTGTCAATGTTTCAGTGTCCCCATGCCCTCATTTCTCTGTCCCCATGCCCCAAAGTTTCTAAATTTAAAAATAAATTTAATTTTAAATTTTTTAAATAATAATAATAGTCGTAATAATAATAATAATAATAACAATAATAATAATAATAATAATAGAAATAAAGTAATAAAAAATAATTTAGAATAAATTTTAAAACTAAAAAATTAAAAAATTAAAATAAAGTAGAAAACTATTAAGTTAACTTTTAAAACATAAAATTAAATAAATAAATAAAAATAATAATGAATAATAAAATAAATTAATAAAATTAAATTTAAACTATAAAATCAAATCAAATTAAATCAAATCAAATCTATAAATAAACACCAACAACCCACCAGCATCTCTGACACAGGAATTCTCACTCTGGTATATTTATTATCATTTAATTTTTTATTTTATCGTTATTTATTTGCACTCTGCTCTGGGGGGGGCCCTGCCCGCGCTCAGCGCTCGCCCCCTCCCAGGGCTGCCAGGGGGTCCCCGAGGGGGACCTGGGGGGGGTCCCGGGGGGATTTGGGGGGGTCCCAGGGTGATTTGGGGGGGTCTCAGTGGGGTCCCAGGGAGATTTGGAGGGGTCCCGGTGGGTCCCAGGGGGATTTGGGGGAGGTCCCGGCTGGATTTGGGGGGGGGTCCCGGGGGTCCCGGGAGGGCGCGGGCGAAGTGGGGTTTGGGGGGGCACCACGGGCACGGCCCGGGCCAGCAGCACACCGCGCCCCCCAAAACGGGGAGAGGGGGGGCGGCGGGAGCTGCTCAAGGGGGCCGGGAGCGGCCCCAGGGATTTGGGGCGCCCGTTCCCGGATGGGATTTGGCGGGGTCCCCGGGGGGTCCTGGGATTCGGGGGGGCTCAGCCAGCAGCGGCCCCAGGATTTGGGGCGCCCCGTCCCAGATCGGATTTGGGGGTCCCGGGGGGTCCTGGGGTTTGGGGGATTCATCCCAGAGCGGCTCCAGGGGTCTGGGGGCATCCCGGGATTCGGGGGGCTCGGCCAGGATGGGCTCCAGGGATTTGGGGCGCCCGTCCCCAGATCGGATTTGGGGGTCCCAGGGGGTCCTGGGGTTTGGGGGGCTCAGCCAGGATGGGCCCCAGGGGATTTGGGGGGCTCATCCAAGATCGGCCTTTGGGGGTTTGGGGGCCTCTAGGGATTTGGGGGGCTCTGAGATTCTGGGGGGCTCATCCTGGATTAGCTCCAGGGGCTTGGGGGGCTCATCCCAAATCGGCTCCAGGGATTTTGGGGGCTCCAGGGGTTCAGGGAGCTGCAGGGATTTGGGGGGATCTGCGTGGATCAGCTCCGGGATTTTGGGGGGCTCATCCTGGATCAGCTCCAGGTTTTTGGGGGGCTCATCCTGGATCAACTTTGGGGACCCATCTTGGATCAGCTCCGAGGGCCTGGGGGTCTCCAGGTTTTTGGGGGGCTCGTCCTGGGTCAGCTCCAGGTTTTTGGGGGGAGCTCCAGGGGCCGGGGCAGGGGGAGAGGTCGGGGGGGTCCCAGGGGTGACATCGGCCCCTTCTGGGACCACCCCGCGAACAGACCCCAGGGCTGGGGGCTCGGGGGGCTCCCGGGGGGGCTCTGCCAGGGGCGGGGCTGGAGGAGACCCCACTAAATCCCGGGGATCCCCCTCCCCCGGGATGAGGGGCTGGGACCCAGCTCTGTTCCCCGCGGGACCCCCGAGCCCTCCTCCCTCACCCCACACCCCCGGCCTGGGGCTGGGGTCTCCCTCTGCAGCCCCCTCCCCTCCGCCCCCTTCCCCAGGGGGGGTCCCGGGGGGCGTCCCCCACTCCTGGACTGTGCTTTTCCAGGGGTGTTTGGGCCAGAATCTCGGGGATTTCTGGGGTCTCCGGGATCTCCAGGACTTTTGGGGTCTCTGGGATCTTCAGGACTTTTGGGGTCTCTGGGATTTCCAGGGCTTTTGGGATTTCTGGGGTCTCTGGGATCTCCAGGGCATTTGGGATTTCTGGGATCCCTTGGGTGTCTGGGATCTCCCGGATCTCCAGGACTTTTGGGATTTTTGGGATCTCTGGGATCCCTGGGATCTCCAGGGGTTTTGGGTTGTCTGTGGTCTCCGGGATCTCCGGGATCCCTGGGATCTCCAGGGCTTTTGGGATGTCTGTGGTCTCCGGGATCTCTGGGATCTCTGGGATCTCCAGGGCTCTCCCCGGGGGTCCCTCGGGGGTCCCCAGGGGGCTGAGCTCATCGTGGGCGCTCAGGAAGATCTCCTCGGGGTCGGAGTCGGGGTCGGAGGCGCCGGGGGCCAGGAAGAACATGTCCTGCTCCGTGCACTCCTCGATGGACAGGTAACTGTCCGGCTGCTCCGCCCAGCGCTCACCTGGCTGGGGGGACACGGGTGGGACCCCCGGCACGGCCGGGAAGCGCGGGTGGGTGTCACTGTGTCCCCCTGCCCATCCCATCCCATTGATTTCATTGATCCCAATGATCCCATTGATCCGATCCCATTGACCCCAATGATCCCATCCCACTGATCCCACTGATCCCATTGATCCCACTGATCCCATTGATCCCATGCCACTGATCCCATTGGTCCCAATGATCCTATCCCATCCAATCAATCCCATTGATCCCATCCATCCCATTGATCCCATTGATTTCATTGATCCCAATGATCCCATTGATCCGATCCCATTGACCCCAATGATCCCATCTCACTGATCCCACTGATCCCATTGATCCCACTGATCCCATTGATCCCACTGATCCCACTGATCCCATCCCATCCAATCGATCCCATTGATCCCATCAATCCCATCGATCACATTGATCCCATTGATCCCAATGATCCCACTGATCCCACTGATCCCATTGATCCCACTGATCCCATGCCACTGATCCCATTGGTCCCAATGATCCCATCCCATCCAATCGATCCCATTGATCCCAATGATCCCATTGATCCCAATGATCCCACTGATCCCATTGATCCCATTGATCCCAATGATCCCATTGATCCCAATGATCCCACTGATCCCATTGATCCCAATGATCCCATTGATCCTGTCACATCAATCCCATCCCAAACATCCCATTGATACCATTGACGCCATTGATCCTATTGATCCCATCACATTGATCCCATCCCACTGATCCCATTGACCCCAATGATCCCACTGATCCCATTGATCCCATCAATCCCATCCCATCGATCCCATTGATCCCATCGATCCCATTGATCCCATCCCACCCCATCCGGTGCTGTCCATCCCATCCTGTCCCACCCCACTGATCCCTCCCCATTGATCCCATCCCAATGCCATTGATCCCACCCCCCTCCTCCCTCCACCGGTCCCACCCATCCCAAATCCCGGGAATGCCGCCGGGTGCTCACGTTCATGAACCCGCTCTCCATCGCCTCCTCCACGGCCGGGAACCCGTCCCCGATCCCGGGGGTCCCATCCTCCATCCTGAGGGTCCCATCCTCGATCCCGAGGGTCCCATCCTCCATCCCGGGGGTCCATTCCTCGATCCCGGGGGTCCCATCGCCGGTCCCGGGGGTCTCATCCCCGATCCCGGGGGTCCATTCCTCCATCCCGCGGGTCTCATCGCCGGTCCCGGGGGTCTCATCCCCGGTCCCGGGGCTCCGCGCCGCCTCCGCGTCGCCGCCGCCCTCCAGCCACGTCTCGGGGCCGTCCAGGAAGGCGAAGGAGTCGCGGAGCTCCAGGGAGAGCCGGGTCTGCTCCGCGTCCTCTGCGGGGAGAGCGGGGGGCGCTCGGGACCGGCCCCACTCGATCCCGGCGTCCCCCCGATCCCGGTGTCCCACTCGATCCCGGCGTCCCCGTGATCCCGATATTCCCACGATCCCGGTGTTCCCCCGATCCCGGCGTCCCTCTAATCCCGGTGTCCCCCTGATCGCGGGTGTCCCCCCAATCCCGGTGTTTCCCCTAATGGCGGGGTCCCTCCAATCCCGGTGTCCCTCCGATCCCGGTGTCCCGCCAATCCCGATGTCCCCTCTGTCCCGGTGTCCCCCTGATCCCAGTGTCCCCGTGATCCCGGTGTCCCCTCGATCCCGGTGTCCCCCCGGTCCCGGTGTCCCCCCGGGTGTCCCACCGCGGGGTCTCACCGGAGCGGGGCCGGGGGTCGCGGGCGGGCTCGGGGGCGCTGCCGGGGGTCTGCTCCCGTTCCAGCGCGGGGCACGGCAGCCCCCGGGTGAGGCGGGACAGGTTGGAGGTGATGTGGAAGGGGACGGTGACCGAGAAGGGGCCCGAGATGTGGAGCCCCGCGCATTTCTCGGCGCGGGGAGCGGCCGCAGACCCCCGGCCCGGCCCGGGGGGCTTTGGGGGTGGTGGGCTCCGACTGGGTGCTGCTCTCGGCCGCCGCCTCCAGCGGCTCCTCCAGGCTCTCGTCCAGCTCCGGGGGCGGCTCCGGGGCCGCGGGGGCCGCGTCCGAGCTGTGCTGCCGCTGCGGCCGCAGCTTCACCGACAGCTTCGGCAGCAGCCGCGCCGCGTCCGGGGCTGCGGGGGAAGAGTCCGGAGCGGGCCGGGGCCGGGCGGTCCCGGGGGTCCCGGGAGCCAGGGGGGATACCGGGGTGTGGGGGCGTCCCGGGGGCCAGGGGGGTCCCGGGGGTGCGGGGGGATGCCGGGGCATAGGGGGGATTCCTGAGGGGTCAGAGGGACAATCCCCAGGGGACAGAGGGACAATGCCAAGGGACAGAGGGACAATCCTGAGTGGACAGAAGGACAATCCTGAGGGGTCACAGGGACAATCCCAAGGCGTTGGAGGGACACTCCCAGGGGACAGAGGGACAATGCCGAGGGTTGGAGGGACACTCCCAGGGCACAGAGGGACAATCCCAGGGGACAGAGGGACAATCCCAGGGGACAGAAGGACAATCCCAAGGGACAGAGGGACAATCCCAGAGGTCAGAGGGACAATCCCAGGGGACAGAGGGACACTCCCAGGGCACAGAGGGACAATCCCAGGGGACAGAGGGACACTCCCAGGGGACAGAGGGACAATCCCAAGGGGTTGGAGGGACAATCCCAAGGGACAGAGGGACACTCCCAGGGGACAAAGGGACAATCCCAGGGGACAGAGGGACACTCCCAGGGGACAGAGGGACAATCCCAGGGGACAAAGGGACAATCCCAGGGGACAGAGGGACACTCCCAGGGGACAGAGGGACAATCCCAGGGGACAGAGGGACACTCCCAGGGGACAGAGGGACACTCCCAGGGGTCAGAGGGACAATCCCAGGGGACAGAGGGACACTCCCAGGGGACAGAGGGACACTCCCAGGGGTCAGAGGGACAATCCTAGGGGACAGAAGGACAATGCCAAGGGACAGAGGGACGCTCCCAGGGGACAGAGGGACAATCCCAGGGCACAGAGGGACACTCCCAGGGGACAGAGGGACAATCCCAAGGGTTGGAGGGACACTCCCAGGGGACAGAGGGACACTCCCCGGGGTCAGAGGGACACTCCCAGGGGACAGAGGGACACTCCCAGGGGACAGAGGGACACTCCCCGGGGTCAGAGGGACACTCCCAGGGGACAGAGGGACACTCCCAGGGGACAGAGGGACAATCCCAAGGGACAGAGGGACACTCCCAGGGGACAGAGGGACACTCCCCGGGGTCAGAGGGACACTCCCAGGGGACAGAGGGACACTCCCAGGGGACAGAGGGACACTCCCAGGGGTCAGAGGGACACTCCCAAGGGACAGAGGGACAATCCCAGGGGACAGAGGGACACTCCCAGGGGACAGAGGGACAATCCCAAGGGACAGAGGGACACTCCCAGGGGACAGAGGGACAATCCCAAGGGACAGAGGGACACTCCCAGGGGACAGAGGGACACTCCCCGGGGTCAGAGGGACACTCCCAGGGGACAGAGGGACACTCCCAGGGGACAGAGGGACAATCCCCAGGGCACAGAGGGACACTCCCAGGGGACAGAGGGACACTCCCAGGGGACAGAGGGACACTCCCCGGGGTCAGAGGCTCCCGCTCACCGGCCGGTCCGGAGGGGCCGGAGCTGAGCGAGTCCATGCTCTTGGCCGGCCGCAGAGTGACCTTCCCACACTTCTCTGGGGATGGGGCAGGAGAAGGGAATTGGGGGACTTGGGGACATTTGGGGACACAGCCCCCCGCTCCATGGGATCCCCCCATTCCCACCTTTCTCCTCCGCCTTCCCCGGTTTCCGCTTGGCCTCGTGCCCGGAGCGGCCCAGGTTGAAGATGGATCTCCACTTCTTGGCCTTGAGGGAGCCCTTGCTCCTGTGGGGACACCTGGGCTACACCTGGGCACACCTGGGTACACCTGGGGACACTTGGGATACACCTGGGCACACCTGGGCACACCTGGGATACACCTGGGATATACCTGGGCACACCTGGACACACCTGGGGACACCTGGGCACACCTGGGCACACCTGGGCACACCTGGGCTACACCTGGGCACACCTGGGGACACCTGGGATACACCTGGGATACACCTGGGCACACCTGGGATACAGCTGGGGACACCTGGGGACAGCTGGATACACCTGGGATACACCTGGGATATACCTGGGCACACCTGGACACACCTGGATACACCTGGGGACAGCTGGGATACACCTGGGCACACCTGGGGACACCTGGGCACACCTGGGATACACCTGGATACACCTGGGACACCTGGGGACAGCTGGGATATACCTGGGGACACCTGGATACACCTGGGATACACCTGGGCACACCTGGGATACATCTGGATACACCTGGGATATACCTGGGATACACCTGGGCACACCTGGGATATACCTGGACACACCTGGATACACCTGGGGACACCTGGGCACACCTGGATACACCTGGGATACCCCTGGGCACACCTGGGTACACCTGGGGACACCTGGCATACACCTGGGGACACCTGGGCACACCTGGGATACACCTGGGGACAGCTGGGATATACCCGGGCACACCTGGGATACACCTGGAATACACCTGGGATATACCCGGGCACACCTGGGATACACCTTGGGACACTTGGGCACATGGGGGGACACCTGAGCACATCTAGGGACACCTGGAGACACCTGGACACATCTGAGCACACCTGGGCTACACCTGGGGGACACCTGAGCACACCCTGGCCCACCTGGGCCCACCTGGATCACTGAGTTTGGACCACCCGGGCCAGGCCCAGGATTTGGGGGTCCCTGGGTGTCCCCGGGGTGGGGCGGGGCTGCCACCCGTGCCCAGGTGGCCCCAGGTGGCCGTACCTGTTCTCGCCGAGCTCGATGATGGTGTGGTAGGGCCGCATCTGGGGGGGGCCGTCGCCCTGGCTCAGCACGGCCGGGACGTGCAGGGGGGCAGCGCCCCCGGGCAGGAGCAGCGAGCGACGGGGACTGTCCCCCCCTGGGACCCCAACATGGGACAGAGTCACCCCGGGGACCCTCAGGGTCCTGAGACCCCGAAAGGTGTGACAATGTCACCTCAAGGACCCTCAGTGTCCTGAGACCCCAAAAGGTGTGACAGTGTCACCTCGGGGACCCTCAGTGTCCTGAGACCCCGAGAATGTGACAGAGTCACCTCGGGGACCCTCAGTGTCCTGAGACCCCAAAAGGTGTGACAGTGTCACCTCAGGGACCCTCAGTGTCCTGAGACCCCAAAAGGTGTGACAGTGTCACCTCGGGGACCCTCAGTGTCCTGAGACCCCAAAAGGTGTGACAGTGTCACCTCAGGGACCCTCAGGGTCCTGAGACCCCAAAAGGTGTGACAGAGTCACCCCGGGGACCCTCAGTGTCCTGAGACCCTGAGAATGTGACAGTGTCACCTCAAGGACCCTCAGTGTCCCCCAGATCCCCACCCTGGGCAGGAGCAGTGAGCGACGGGGACAGTCCCCAAAATGTGACAGTGACACCCCGGAATCCTCAGTGCCCCCTGGGGACCCCCACCCAGGATCAGGGAATGTCAGGGGGGATTCCCCACCTGGAGACCCCCAAAAATGGGGTGTCAGCGTCCCCCCCAGGATCAGGGAATGATGGGGACCTCCAAACCAGTGTCCCCATGGCGTCCACCTGATGTCCCCCCTGTGTCCCCACAGTGTCCCCACAGTGTCCCCGCGGTGTCCCCACCTCGGAGCGGCGCGTCCCGAAGAGCTGCTCCACGTGGGTGAGGATGAACTCCACCACGATGGACTGCACGCGCACCTCCATGAACGCCGCCGTGCCGTTGAAGCCCGAGGCCTCGATGTCCCTCGAGCTGGGGACAGTGGGGTCACCACAAGGTGAGGGGACAATGGGGACAGCAGGGTCACCGTGGGATGAGGGGACAGCAGGGTCACCGCGGGGTGATAGGGATGAGGGAATGGGGACAGGGATGGTGAAACGGGAATGGGGTCAAGGACGGGGACAGGGCGATGGTAGGGACAGAGGGGACAGTGGGGACATTTGGGTGGCGGTGGCAAGTTTGGCAGGGACAGGGAAATGGGATCAGGGGGACAGCAGGGCCAGGGCTGAGGGTGACAGGAGTGAAGGGTGACAGGACTGGCAGTGACAGAGTTGAGCGTGACAGAGATGAGGGTGACAGGGCTGAGGGTGACAGGAGTGAGGGTGACAGGCTGGGAGTGACAGGAGTGAGGGTGACAGGAGTGAGGGTGACAGGGCTGGGAGTGACAGGAGTGAGGGTGACAGGAGTGAGGGTGACAGGGCTGAGTGTGACAGGACTGAGTGTGACAGGAGTGAGGGTGACAGGGCTGAGTGTGACAGGAGTGAGGGTGACAGGGCTGAGGGTGACAGGGCTGAGTGTGACAGGACTGAGTGTGACAGGAGTGAGGGTGACAGGGCTGAGTGTGACAGGAGTGAGGGTGACAGGAGTGAGGGTGACAGGACTGGCAGTGACAGAGTTGAGTGTGACAGAGCTGAGGGGGACAGGGCTGGGAGTGACAGGGCCGAGGGTGACAGGGGTGGCAGTGATGGGACTGACAGTGACGGGGCTGATGGTGACAGGGCTGATGGTGACAGGGCTGACGGTGACAATGACAGGTGACGGTGACAGGTGACGGTGACAGGTGACGGTGACACGTGACAAGTGATGGGGTGACGGGTGACAGCGACAGGTGATGGTGACAGCGACAGGTGACAGCGACAGGTGGCAGTGACAGGTGATGGTGACAGGTGACGGTGACAGGTGACGGTGACAACGACAGGTGGCAGTGACAGGTGACAGCGACAGGTGATGGTGACAGCGACAGGTGACAGCGACAGGTGGCAGTGACAGGTGACAGTGACAGGTGACGGTGACAGCGGCACCCACCGCAGCAGGTTGGGCGCCCAGACGATGGCCAGGTTCCGCGCGTGCATGTTGGTGCGCCCGCTGTGCGCGGCCATGCGCAGCAGGTGCCGCATCAGGAACTCCAGCGTCCTGCCACAGCGGCGACACCTCAGCCCCGCCACCCCGCGCCGGGGACACCGCGGGGGCCGCGGGGACGTCCCCACCCCCTCCACCTGTAGTGAGGCGCCGGCAGCTCCTTGAGCACCTCCTTGATCTTCACCAGCCGCGCCTCCTCCATCTGGATGGCCACCGCGTCCTGCGGGGACAGCGCGGGGACAGCGCGGTGACGGGGCCACCCGCCGCGCTGGGGACATCCGGGGATGTTTGGGGACACTTTGGGGACTCACGGCGAACTTGTCGTAGAGCTGGTAGGTGAGCAGGGGGTTGGGCAGCTCGCGGCAGTAGGCCTTGCACAGGGAGCTGACGCAGTGAACGTCCTGCAGGTAAACGTCCCGCGACAGGTCCGGGCTGCGCTGCGCCTCGAACTCCTGCCTGGGGGGGGATTGGGGGTTTGGGGTTTGGGATTGGGGTTTGGGGTCTGGGATTTGGGGTTTGGGATTTGGGGTTTGGGATTGGGGTCCAGGCTGCGCTGCGCCTCGAACTCCTGCCTGGGGGGGGGATTTGGGGTTTGGGATTGGGGTTTGGGGTTTGGGGTCTGGGATTGGGGTTTGGGGTCTGGGATTTGGGGTTTGGGGTTTGGAGTTTGGGGTTTGGGGTTTGGGGTTTGGGGTTTGGGATTTGGGGTCTGGGCTGTGCTGCGCCTCGAACTCCTGCCCGGTGTGGGATTTGGGGTTTGGGGTTTGGGATTTGGGGTTTGGGGTTTGGGAATTGAGATTGGGGTTTGGGGGTTTGGGAATTGGGACTGGGGTCTGGGCTGTGCTGCGCCTCAAACTCCTGCCTGGGGGTGGGATTTGGGGTTTGGGATTTGGGGTTTGGGAATGGGGATATGGGATTGGGAATTGAGACTGGGGTCCAGGCTGCACTGAGCCTCAAACTCCTGCCTGGCATTGGGATTTGGGGTTTGGGATTTGGGATTGGGGTCTGGGCTGTGCTGAGCCTCGAACTCCTGCCTGGGATTTGGGTTTGGGATTTGGGATTTGGGACTTGAGACTGGGATCCGGGCTGTGTTGTGCCTCGAACTCCTGCCTGGGGTTTGGGATTTGGGATTTGGGATTTGGGATATGTGAGTATGGGATGGGGTCTGGGCAATTCTGGAGTGCCCCAAGAACAGGGGAGAAAAACACTCAGGGAAAGAAGCAAAGGAGGTGCCAACTGCCCCAAAACTGTGGAAAGTGAAAGAGAACGGACAGGGAAAACCCCAAAAGCAACAAAGAGGGAAAAAGGGAAGGAAAGGAGCGGGGGAAGAGGGGCCGGAGCGGGATGGGGGAAGGGAGGGGGCCGGGGGGAGGGGAGGTGGGCCCATGACCCCCATCCCTGTCACCCCGAGTCCGGTCCCATCCCTGCTTCCACCTTTTCTCATCCCATTCCTGTCCCCTCCCTCCCTCTCAGTCCCGGGGTCCTCCAGTCTCCACCCCCCTCCCATCCCATCCCATCCCATCCCATCCCATCCCATCCCATCCCATCCCATCCCATCCCAATCCCAACCGCCTCCCCATCCCATCCCGCCCTGCTCCCCACTCCGTCCTCATCCTGATCCCAATTCTCAGCCCCATTCCCATCCCAATCCTGATTCCCCCATCCGCCTCTGTCCCGATCCTGCCCCATTCCCAATCCCGATCCCATCCCACTCCCAATCCCATCCCCAACCCGATCCCTGCCCCGTCCCAATCCAGATCCCACCCTGATCCACCCCCATCCCCATCCCTGTTCCCATCCTCATTCTCGCCTCAATCCATGCCCCATCCCATCCCAATTCCATCCCATCAATCCCATCCCATGGATCCCATCCCATCCCACTGATCCCATCCCATCAATCCCATCCCATCCCATCAATCCCATCCCATGGATCCCATCCCCATCCCTATTCTGATCCCAAACACAATCCCATCCCATCCCATCCTGTGCCATCCCAATCCCATTCCATCAATCCCATCCCCCTGATCCCATCCCATGGATCCCATCCCATCCCATGTATCCCATCCCATCCCATCGATCCCATCCCATGGATCCCATCCCATCCCATCGATCCCATCCCATCCCATCGATCCCATCCCATCCCATCGATCCCATCCCATGGATCCCATCCCATGGATCCCATCCCATCCCATCCCACTGATCCCATCCCATCCCATGGATCCCATCCCATCCCACAGATCCCATCCCACGGATCCCATCCCGCCCCCCTGACCCCGTCCCCGCCGCGCTGACCGCAGCCGCTGGGTGTTGGAGGACACCCCGGACAGGCGGTAGATGCCATCGACCACCCCGTGCTGCTCCACGAACTCCGTGCAGCTCCGGAGCACCTGCGGCACTGCGGGGCACGGGCCGGCCCCGCGGGGTCCCGGTGAGCCCGATCCCACGGGATCCCACCGAGCCTGGATCCCATGGGATCCCACTGAGCCTTGATCCTATGGGATCCCAGGAATCCCTGATCCTGTGGGATCCCACGGAGCCCAGATCCCACAGGATCCCTGTTATCCCACAGGATCCCACCGAGCCCAGAGCCCATGGGGTCCCACTGGTCCCAGATCCCACAGAGCCCAACTGATCCTGGATCGAGCAAAGCCCAGCTGAGCCCAGATCTGACAGAGCCCAGCTGCTCCCGGATCCATCAGTGCCCGCTGGACCCAGCTCCAGCCCCGGATCCGGCACCGCCCACCTGGGCCTGGCCCCGGCCCCACCAGCACTGGGGGATGGGGAGGACCTCGGCCAACACCCCCTGGATGTCCCCACAGGGTCCCTGCACCCGTCCTGGGCCACCACCTCCAGGGATGGGGCCACCGACTCCACACGGGGATCACTTGTTCATTGGAATCATTGGAATGAGGCCACAAATCCCAAAGGATGGAGCCACCAACCCCACCGGGATGAGGCCACCAAATCCTGAGGAACGGGGCCACCAAATCCACAGGGATGAGGCCGCCAAATCCAAAAGGATGGAGCACCAAATCCATGGGGATGAGGCCACCAAATCCTGAGGAACGGGGCCACCAAATCCATGGGGATGAGGCCGCCAAATACTGAGGAACGGGGCCACCAAATCCACAGGGATGAGGCCACCAAATCCCAAAGGATGGAGCCACCAACCCCACCGGGATGAGGCCACCAAATCCTGAGGAACGGGGCCACCAAATCCATGGGGATGAGGCCGCCACATTCCAAAGGATGGAGCCACCAACTCCAGAAGGACGGAGTCACCAAATCCCAAAGGATGGAGCCACCAACCCCACGGAACAGACCCCCCCACCGCTCAGGGCCAACCCCCCGAGATTGGAGCCCCACCGAGCTCCAACCCCCCCAAATCCCGGCCGAGCCTCGGTGGCCGCGACGCTTCCTGGAGCCCCGGTGACGCAACGGGTGGCGCAAGTCCCCTCCGAGTCCCCTCCGGGGCCCCTTCCCCGCTTCCCTCGGTGGCCCTGGTGGCCCCCGGGGGGCTCGGGGGGTGGGCAGGGTGCTGGCACTCACCGTCCTGCCCCGAGCGCTGGAGATGCTCGCGGAGGTCGCAGCCGAAGAGCCGCTCCCGGGAGCCGCCCTTGCGCCTCGCCCGCTGCCGGGCCTTGAGCGCCAGGGACATGGGGACACGGCCGGGGACAGCGCGGGGGACACGGCGGGGACACGGGGGCCACGCCAGGGGGGTCCCGGCGCTGTCCCCGCGGGGGTGGCAGGAAGGCGGAGGCCGCGCTCGAGGCGCTTCCTGCTCCCCGCGGCCGCGAAACCACAGCGAGGGCGGGGACGCCTGCGCACACGCGTGTGCAAGGGACACGCCCTGGGGACAGGGGACACGTGTGTGTGCAAGGGACACACCCTGGGGACACCTGAGTGTGTGAGGGACACGCCCTGGGGACACCTGAGTGTGTGAGGGACACGCCCTGGGGACAGGGGACACGTGTGTGTGCAAGGGACACACCCTGGGGACACCTGAGTGTGCAAGGGACACACCCTGGGGACACACGGGTGTGAAAGGGACACGCCCTGGGGACAGGGGACACCTGAGTGTGCAAGGGACACACCTTGGAGACACCTGAGTGTGCAAGGGACACGCCCTGGGGACACACGGGTGTGAAAGGGACACGCCCTGGGGACACCTGAGTGTACAAGGGACACGGCCTGTGGACAGGGGACACCTGAGTGTGAAAGGGACACGCCCTGGGGACAGGGGACACATGTGTGTGCAAGGGACACTCCCCAGGGACACCTGAGTGTGCAAGGGACACTCCCTGGGGACAGGGGACACGTGTGTGTGCAAGGAACTCACCCTGGAGACACCTGAGTGTGTGAGGGACACGCCCTGGGGACACATGGGTGTGCAAGGGACTCTCCTTGGGGACACCTGAGTGTGCAAGGGACACGCCCTGGGGACATTCCAATGTCCATGACACACCTGAGGTCACTCGGGGACATCTGGGCACACCTGGGGACATCCTTGCACGCCCCCTTGCACACTTCCCCCCCCCCCTTGCACACTCCCCTGCCCCCCCCACCAGCTCACCTGCACCCCCAGCCCCGCCCACTCCACCCCCGTGTCACCCCCGTGTCACCCCCGTGTCACCTCTGTGTCTCAGTGTCACCCACATGTCACCGTGTCACCCATGCCACCCCCGTGTCACCTGTGTGTTACCATGTCACTCACATGTCTCAATGTCACTCTCATGTCACCCACATTACCTGTGTCACCCGCATGTCTCGGTGTCCCCCCCGTGTCCCCGGTGTCCCCAGGGTGTCACACTCGGGCCCAGTCCCGCGGGTCCTTTATTTACAGGGTCTATACACGGCTGTACAGCCCCTCCCCCAGCCCGGGGGGGAGGGGACACGGCTGTCCCCAGTGCCACCAGCCCGGGGGGGAGGGGACACGGCTGTCCCCAGTGCCACCAGCCCGGGGGGGGGGTGACACGGCTGTCCCCAGTGCCACCCAGCCCGGGGGGGGGGTGACACGGCTGTCCCCAGTGCCACCAGCCCGGGGGGGAGGGGGGGACACGGCTGTCCCCAGTGCCACCAACCCGGGGGGTTTGGGGTGACACAGCTGTCCCCAGTGCCACCCAGCCTGGGGGGGGTTGGGGGGACACGGCTGTCCCCAGTGCCACCAACCCGGGGGGTTTGGGGGGACACGGCTGTCCCCAGTGCCACCAGCCCGGGGGGGAGGGGGGGGACACGGCTGTCCCCAGTGCCACCAACCCGGGGGGTTTGGGGTGACACAGCTGTCCCCAGTGCCACCCAGCCTGGGGGGGTTGGGGGGACACGGCTGTCCCCAGTGCCACCAACCCGGGGGGTTTGGGGGGACACGGGGGCTCCTGCCCCGCTCGGTCCTGGGGAGTCCTGGGGGGTCCCCGGTGTCACCACGAGTGTCCCCAGCCCGTGGTTGGTGGCACCTGGGGACAGGATCTTGTCCTGGGCTTGGTGGTGTCCCCAAGCCAGTGACAGCAGGGAGGTGGCACTTGGGGACCAGAGTCCATCCTTGACCCCACGCCAGCAGGGAGGGGACACCTGGGGACAGGAGCTTGTCCTGGGGCTTGTCCCCAAGCCTGTGGTGGCAGGGAGGTGGCACTTGGGGACCAGAGTCCATCTCTGAAGCAGGGAGGTGGCACTTGGGGACCGGAGAATGTCCTTGAGCTCGGTGGTGTCCCCAAGCCTGTGCCAGCAGCAAGGTGACACTTGGGGACTGAAGAACGTCCTGGGGCTTGGTGGTGTCCCCAACTCCATGTGCCAGCAGGGAGGTGACACTTGGGGACCAGAGTCTTTGCTTGACCCCACACCAGCAGGGAGGTGACACCCGGGGACCGCAGCCAGTCCTGGGGCGCTGTCCTTGTCCCCAGCCCCACGCCAGCAGGGAGGTGACACCTGGGGACTGAAGTCCATCCTTGACCCCACACCAGCAGGGAGGTGACACAGTCCTGGGGCACTGTCCTTGTCCCCAGCCCCACGCCAGCAGGGAGGTGACACGGTCCTGGGGCACTGTCCTTGTCCCCAGCCCCACGCCAGCAGGGAGGTGACACCCAAGGACCAGAGTCCATCTTGACCCCACACCAGCAGGGAGGTGACACGCGGGGACCGGAGCGGAGGGGACAGAGCCAGGCGGGTGTGTGGGGGGCTGGCTGTGCCCTGGCTGTCCCCAGGTGTCCCCAGTGTCCCCCCGGGCCCGGTCACACCAGGTGGCCGCGGCCGTTGATGTAGATGCCGTTGGAGCTGGGCTTGGCCTGCAGCATGCCGTTCTCCTGCACGAAGTGTGTCATGGCCGCCTTGATGGGGTCCCCCCCGCCGCCCCCCTCCTCCTCCTCCTCCTTGGGCTCCTTCGCGCCGGGCGCCGGCGGCGCGGGGACCGCGGGGACAGCGGGGACAACGGGGACGTCGGTCTGCGTCTCGATCTCCCGCACCGTGGAGAGCGTGGAGTAACTGCGGCCCTCGGGCTCCTCGCTCTGGGGACAGGGGACAAGGGACACGTCAGGGGTGTGGGGCAGGGCGGGGATTGGTGGGGACGTGGGCACCGTGGGGACATGGGGACAAATGGGGACACAGGGACCAGTGGGGACATGGGGACCAATGGGGACATGGCATTGATTGGGACATGGGCACCATGGGGACATGGGGACACAGGGACCAGTGGGGACATGGGGACCAATGGGGACACGGGCACTGTGGGGACATTGGAACCATGGGGACCAGTGGGGACATGGGGACCAGTGGGGACATGGCATTGGTGGGGACATGGGCACCATGGGGACATTGGAACCATGGGGACATGGGGACAAATGGGGACATGGCATTGGTGGGGACATGGGCACCATGGGGACATTGGAACCATGGGGACATGGGGACAAATGGGGACACAGGGATCAGCAGGGCCATGGGGACCAGTGGGGACATGGCATTGATGGGGACACGGACAGTGCTGGGGACATGGGTGCCACCAGGGCCATGGCCACCATGGGGACACTTGGGACACAGGCACTGATCAGAACAAGGGCGAGGACAGGGACACCAGAGGGGACATGGGGAGGACCAGGTGATGTGGGCACCACGGGGACACGGACATCACCAGTGACACGGGCCCTGTGGGGGACACGGTGCCACTGGGGCCAGGAGTGTCACCGGGGCCAGGGACACGCCCAGGAACACGGTGACCCCGCGTCCCCTGGTGTCCCCCGTGTCTCACCATGGCGGAGCAGATGCTGGTGCCACGCAGGCTGTCCCCCCGCAGGCTGTCCCCCCGCAGGCTGTCCCCTCTCAAGCTGTCCCCTCGCAGGCTGCCCTGGCGACTCTCCGTCCGCAGCTGCAGCGTCTCCTCCAGCTGGGACAGTCTGGTCAGCGCCCAGGACACCCCGGACACCCCATGGACACCCCATGGACACACCAAGGACACCCCAGGACACTCCAGGACACCCCATGGACACACCAAGGACACCCCGGACACCCCATGGACACCCCAGGACACCCCATGGACACACCAAGGACATCCCAGGACACACCAGGACACACCAAGGACACCCCATGGACACCCCTGGACACACCAAGGACACCCCAGGACACCCCATGGACACACCAAGGACATCCCAGGACACACCAGGACACACCAAGGACACCCCATGGACACCCCTGGACACACCAAGGACACCCCATGGACACCCCAGAACACACCAAGGACACCCCAGGACACCCCATGGACACACCAAGGACATCCCAGGACACACCAGGACACACCAAGGACACCCCATGGACACCCCAGGACACACCAAGGACACCCCATGGACACCCCTGGACACCCCAGGACACACCAAGGACACCCCAGGACATCCCGGACACACCAAGGACACACCAAGGACACACCAAGGACACCCCATGGACAGACCCCATGGACACCCTGGACATCCCATGGACACCCCGTGGACTGACCCTATGGACACCCCATGGACACACCAAGGACACCCCAAGACACCCCATGGACACCCCATGGACATTCCCCAGTTTGATTCCATGGAGACCCCATGGATGTCCCAAACTCTAACCCCACAGACACCCCACAGCCCAACCCAACCCCCCTTCCTTGGGCCCCCCAAGGCCCCGCACCCCCCCGGGCCCCCCAAGCCCCCCCCAGGCCCCCCGGTGCCCGTGTCCCCACCTGTGCCCGGGGGTCGCTGCTGTGGCTGGAGTGGAGCCTCCGGATGGAATTTTCCCGGGTCAGCGTCAGCTCCTCCTCGCTGGGGACACGGGGACACTCAGCCCCTGTGTCCCCACGCGTCCTGCTGTGTCCTTCTGTGTCCCCTGTGTCATCCCATGTCCCCTCGTGGCCGTGTCCATCTCCCACATCTCCTGTGTCACCCCTGTCCTCTGTGTCCCCTGTGTCCTCCCTTGTCCTGCTGTGTCCCCCGTGTCCCTCATGTCCTGCCATGTCCTCTGTGTCTATCCCATGTCCCCATGTCCCCTGTGTCCCCATGTCCCTCATGTCCCCTATGTCCCCTGCATGCCCCTGTCCCTCCTCATACCTGTGTCCCCCCGTGTCCCCCCGTGTCCCCCCGTCCCCTCCCTTACTACTTCTCGGAGATGCGCTGGGTCTTGCGTTTGTGGTACAGGGTCATGACCACCACGACGATGACGAGGACGCAGAGCAGGACGGCGGCGATGACCCCGACCACGACCACCGAGGCCGACACCAGGTCCACGCGGCGCACCGTGTCCTCTGCGGGCACCCCACGGGGTCAGGGGACACCCGGGGCCGGGGGGACACCCCACGGGGTCAGGGGACACCCCAAACCAGGGGGGACACTCCACAGGGATCAGGGGACACCCCGGACCGGGGGGACACCCCTTGGGGGTCAGGGGACACCCCAAAAGGTGGTGTGGGACAGTGGGTGACCAGTGGGTGGGGATGGACAGCAAGAGGTGTCAGAGGGACAGATGGATGGATGATGGATGGATGGATGATGGATGGATGGATGGATGGATGGATGGATGGATGGATGGATGGATGGATGGATGGATGATGGATGGATGGATGGATGGATGGATGGATGGATGGATGGATGGATGGATGGATGGATGGATGGATGGATGATGGATGGATGGATGGATGGATGGATGGATGGATGATGGATGGATGGATGGATGGATGGATGATGGATGGATGGATGATGGATGGATGGATGGATGGATGGATGGATGGATGGATGGATGGATGATGGATGGATGATGGATGGATGAATGATGGATGGATGGATGATGGATGGATGATGGATGATGGATGGATGGATGGATGGATGGATGGATGGATGGATGGATGGATGGATGGATGGATGGATGATGGATGGATGATGGATGATGGATGATGGATGGATGATGGATGGATGGATGGATGGATGGATGGATGGATGATGGATGGATGGATGATGGATGGATGGATGGATGGATGGATGATGGATGGATGGATGGATGGATGGATGGATGATGGATGGATGGATGGATGGATGGATGGATGGATGGATGGATGATGGATGGATGATGGATGGATGGATGGATGGATGATGGATGGATGATGGATGGATGGATGATGGATGGATGGATGGATGGATGGATGGATGGATGATGGATGGATGGATGGATGGATGGATGATGGATGGATGGATGGATGGATGGATGGATGATGGATGGATGGATGGATGGATGGATGATGGATGGATGATGGATGGATGATGGATGGATGGATGGATGGATGATGGATGGATGGATGGATGATGGATGGATGGATGGATGATGGATGGATGGATGATGGATGGATGATGGATGGATGGATGGATGGATGGATGGATGGATGATGGATGGATGGATGGATGGATGGATGATGGATGGATGGATGGATGGATGGATGGATGGATGGATGATGGATGGATGGATGGATGGATGGATGGATGGATGGATGGATGATGGATGATGGATGGATGGATGGATGGATGATGGATGGATGGATGGATGGATGGATGATGGATGGATGGATGGATGGATGGATGGATGGATGGATGGATGATGGATGGATGGATGATGGATGGATGGATGGATGGATGATGGATGGATGGATGGATGGATGGATGATGGATGGATGGATGATGGATGGATGGATGGATGGATGGATGGATGGATGGATGGATGGATGGATGATGGATGGATGGATGATGGATGGATAATGGATGGATGGATGGATGGATGGATGGATGGATGGATGGATGGATGATGGATGGATGGATGATGGATGGATGATGGATGGATGATGGATGGATGGATGGATGGATGTATGGATGGATGGATGATGGATGGATGGATGGATGGATGGATGGATGATGGATGGATGGATGGATGGATGGATGATGGATGGATGATGGATGATGGATGGATGGATGGATGGATGGATGGATGGATGGATGGATGGATGGATGATGGATGGATGGATGGATGGATGGATGATGGATGGATGATGGATGATGGATGGATGATGGATGGATGACGGATGGATGACGGATGGATGGATGGATGGATGGATGGATGGATGATGGATGGATGATGGATGGATGGATGGATGGATGGATGGATGGATGGATGATGGATGGATGGATGGATGGATGGATGGATGGATGGATGGATGATGGATGGATGATGGATGGATGATGGATGGATGGATGGATGGATGGATGGATGGATGGATGGATGGATGGATGATGGATGGATGGATGGATGATGGATGGATGGATGATGGATGGATGGATGGATGGATGGATGGATGGATGGATGGATGGATGGATAAGCAGGAATCTGGAGGCATGACCAGAAGGACAGGGGAGCAGACGGAAGGGCGGGTGAGTGGACAGAAAGATGGATGAGTGGATGGAAGGACGGATGAGTGGACGGAAGGGCGGGTGTGAGCAGACAGTGAGTAAAGCCGGGCTGGATGAGCACACGATGAGTGGACGGGCGTGGAAGAGGGATGGACCTTGGTGGGATGGGCACAGGATGGGAGGAGCGGAGGAGGGAGGGACAGGATGGGTGGAGGGGTGAATGAATGGATGTGTGGACGGACAGATGGACAGATGGGCAGGAGGATGAGTGAATGAATGGATGAGTGGACAGATGGGTGGGTGGACAAGGGGGTGAGAGGACAGATGGATGAGTGGACAGAGGGACAGGTCGATGAACGGATGGATGAATGAATGGATGATGGATGGACACATAGCTGGATGAATGGATGGACAGGTGGACGGACAGATAGACAGCCATACAGACAGATGCACAAACCAAGCCCAGCACTCCCCTCAGCACACCCTGTCCCTTCTGCCACCCTCGGAGTGTCCCCGCTGCCCTGTCCCCACCTGTGGCGCGTCCCCGGATGCTGACGTTGGCCCGCGCCTCCTTGGCGGCCACGCGGTTGGACACTCGGCACACGTAGTCGCCGGCGTCGGCCACGGCCAGCGGCCGCTGGAACAGCAGCGTGTCCCCCTTGACCCTGACACCCGCGGGCAGCGGCGCGTCCACCCTGCGGGGACAGCCCGGTGTCAGCCCCGGTGTCAGCCCTGGTGACAGCCCTGGTGACATCTCCCCATGACAGCCCGGTGTCAGCCCCGGTGTCAGCCCCGGTGTCAGCCCCGGTGTCAGCCCTGGTGACATCTCCCCATGACAGCCCGGTGTCAGCCCCGGTGTCAGCCCTGGTGACAGCCCTGGTGACAGCCCTGGTGACATCTCCCCATGACAGCCCAGTGTCAGCCCCGGTGACAGCCCTGGTGACAGCCCTGGTGACAGCTGCAGTGACAGCCCCCGGTGACCACCCCGGTGACAGCCCTGGTGACAGCCCTGGTGACAGCCCTGGTGACATCTCCCCATGACAGCCCGGTGTCAGCCCCGGTGTCAGCCCCGGTGACAGCCCTGGTGACAACCCCAGTGACAACCCCAGAGTGACATCTCCCAATGACATCTCCCCATGACAGCCCCTTGTGACAACCCCGGTGACAACCCCCAGTGACATCTCCCAGTGTCAGCCACAGTGACAGCCCCTGGTGACAACTCCCGGTGACATCTCCCAGTGACGACCCCCGGTGACAGCCCCCATGACATTCCCCGGTAACAACCCCGGTGCCAGCCGTGGTGCCAGCCCCCGGCCTGCCCGGGCGGGTGGCGGTGGCGGCAGCGGTGTCAAAGCCGGCGGTGCCGGTTCCCACGGGTGACGCCCAGCCGGGCACCGCGGGGCCTGCCCGGGCACGCGGCACTGCCAGGCCCAGCCACGGCGGCACCGGCACGGGACGGGCGTGGGCAGGGACTGGGGGTGGGGAGGTGGGGCAGGGACAGGGGGACACGACAGGGACAGGGGGACGTGGCTGGGACAGGGGGATGTGGCTGGGACAAGGGTGACACAGCAGGGACATGGGCACAGGGACATGGCACAGGAGCAGGGGGATGTGGCAGGGACAGGAGGGACACCACAAGGACAGGGGGATGTCCCCACAGGCAGTGGGGACACAGCAGGGACATGGGACACGGCCAGGACACAGCAGGGACATGGCAGGGACACAGTGGGGACACAATGGGGACAGAGTTGGGCCAGGGGACACCACAGGGACACAAACATGCTCCAGACCCTGGCAGCGACACAGCCATGCTGTGGGGACCCAGGGCAGAGGGCCGTGGGGAGGTGACAGGGGGTGGCAGGAGGTGACAGACGGTGACAGGGGGTGACAGGGGCCTCACCGTGTCCAGTTGTAGGTCGGGGGGGGGTTGCCGTCCCCCAGGCAGGTCAGCGCCGCCCCCTCCATCCCCTCCTGCCACTCGGCCGTGTGGCCCAGCACCGACGCGTCCGACAGGTCTGGGGACGCCGAGGGGACACTCAGGGGACAAGGTCCCACGGCCCCGCTGTGCCCCCCATGGCCACGGTGTCCCCCCGTGTCCCTCATCCTCCCCATATCCAATGTCCCACCCTCCGTGTCCCCAAGGTCCTCCGTGCCAGCATCCCCCAGTGTCACCAGTGTCCCCACACTCCCAATGCCACCTCTGTCCCCCACGTCCCCAGCACCCTCCACCTGCCCAGTGCCCAATGCCCCCCGTGCTCCCCAGATTTCCCTGTCCCCAATGTCCCCAATGTCCCCCTCACCCTCCACAGCCCCTGTGCCCAGGATGTCCCCAATGCCCCCCATGTCCCCAATGCCCTCCATGTCCCCAACGCCCCCCATGTCCCCAATGTCCCCCATATTCCCAGTGCCCTCCATGTCCCCAATGCCCATCACACCCCATGTCCCCAACACCCTCCATAGCCCCCATCAACCCCATGTCCCCAGTGCCCCCATGTCCCCAATACCTCCCACACCCCCTGTCACCTCCAATGTCCCCAATGCCCCCCCTGTCCCCAATGCCCCCCATATCCCCAAGACTCCCCACATCCCCAGGTCCCCAATGCCTCTCACACTCCCATCACCCCCAATGTCCCCAACATCCTTCATGCCCCCCATCACCCCCAATGTCCCCAACACTCCCCACATCCCCAATGCCCCCCATGTCCCAAATACCTCCCACACCCCCAATGTCCCCAACACCCTTCACATTCCCCCTGTCCCCAATACCCCCAATGTCCCCAACACTTTCCATGTCCCCCATGCCCCCCATCACCCCCAATGTCCCCAAGACATTCTATGTTCCCCACGCCCCCCGTCACCCCCAATGTCCCCAGCACCCCCCACCCCCTCACTCCCCCTGTCCCCAATGCCCCCCATGTCCCCAATACCCCCAATGTCCCCAACACTCCCCACATCCCCAGTGCCACCCATGTCCCAAATACCTCCCACACCCCAATGTCCCCAACACCCTCCACGTCCCTCATACCCCCCATCACCCCCAATGTCCCCAACACCCTCCATGTCCCCCATGTCCCCCATCACCCTCAATGTACCCAACACTTTCCATGTCCCCCACACCCCCGTCACCCCCAATGTCCCCAGCACCCTCCATGTCCCTCATACCCCTATCACCCCCAATGTCCCAAACACCCTCCATGTCCCCCATGTCCCCCATCACCCTCAATGCCCCCAACACCCTCCATGTCCCCCACGCCCCCGTCACCCCCAGCGTCCCCAGCACCCCCGCCCCCGGCAGTGCCCGCTGGCGCACAGGCGACGCTGAGCAGGTGCGTGATCCTCTTCTCGTGGCGCAGGCCGGGGTGTGCCACCACGCAGGTGAGGCTCTTGCCGTTCATGCTGCGCCCGGGCACCAGGAAGAACTCGCTGGTGACGGAGGCCGAGCGCGCGTGGGCCGAGCGCCGCGTGGCGTTGGTGCCGCGCACCTCGGTCTCCCAGCGCACCGAGGGCACCGGGCTGCCCTCGGCCGTGCACGAGGCCGCCAGCGTCCGGCCCTGGCCCTCCTCCAGCGGCGGGCCCGGGTTCAGGATGGGCAGCGGGGGCACTGCGGGGGGGACAGGGCGGTCAGGGGCGCGGTGGGGATGTTGGTGGTGATGGTGGCATGGGGGGATTATTGGGTGTGTTGGCGGTGTGTCCCTGTTGTGTCACCAGTGCCTTCTGTGTACCCAAAGTCCCCAAATCCCTGATGCCCACGGTGTCCCCTCTGCCCTCCACATGCTCCATTGTCCCGTGTCCGCCATAACCCCCATGTCCCATGTGTCCCATGTTCCCCATGCCCTCATGTCCTGTGTCTCATGTCCCCCATGTCCTCTACATCCCCCATGTCCCATGTGCCCCGTGTCCCCTGTGCCCCCCATACCCCCCATATCCCCTGCGTCCCACATACCCCATGTCCCGTGTCTCATGTGTCCCACGTGTCCCACATGCCCCATGTCCCCATCCCACATGTCCCATGTGCTCTACCTGCCCCTCGTTCCCTGTCCCACGTGCCCATGTCCCTGTCCCACATGTCCCACAGGCCCTACATATCCCGTGTCCCCCGTCCCACGTGCCCTACCTGTCCCATATCCCCATCCCCCCCATGTCCCCCGTGTCCCATGTCCCACATGCCCCACATGCTCTACTCCCTGTCCCATGTGCCCTACATGTCCCATATCCCCATCTCCACATGTCCCACATGCCCCGTGTCCCCATACCTGCCATGTCCCCCGTGTCCCACATGTCCCCTGTCCCCATGTCCCCCATATCCCCCATGTCCCCTGTGCCCCTCATACCCATGTCCCCTGTGTCCCACGTGTCCCCTGTCGCCTGTGCCCCCATACCCATGTCCCTTGTGTCCCACGTACCCCATGCCCCCAGCCCCACATGTCCCACATCCCCATCACCACATGTCCCACATGCCCCATGTCCCCTGTGTCCCCAGTCCCCTGTCCCTGTGCCCCCCATACCTGCCATGTCCCCCATGTCCCCTGTGTCCCACATGTCCTGTGTCCCCCATACCCGCCATGTGCCCTGTGTCCCATGTACCCCATGTCCCCTGTGTCCCCTATCCCTGTGTCCCCCGTGTCCCCAGCCCCGCGTCCCCGCGCTCACCCAGCACCCTGAGCGTCAGGCGCCCCTCGAAGCTGCCCATGGGGAAGGTGATCAGGTGGCACTCGTAGTCGCCCTCGTCGCCCTGCACGGCGTTGCGCAGGACGATGGCGCCGTCGCCCAGGTCGCCGTGGCCGTGGCGCAGCACGCGGCCGGCGAAGGGCTCCTGCACGTGCTCGCCGTGCTGCGGGTTCAGCACGGCCACCTCGGCGGGCACCGCGCCCGGGCCGCGCTTCAGCCACGTCACCTGCACCACCTGCTCCTGCTCCTGCGCCCGGTACCGGCACGGCAGCACCACGTCCTGCCCCAGCACGGCCGTCACGCTGCGCGGCACCTCCACGCGGCCACCACCTGCGGGACACAGGGACGGCTGAGGGACAGCTGTGTGTGACACCTGGGGGACACCTGAGGGACACCTGGGACAGCTGAGGGACACCTGTGTGTGACACCTGGGGGACAGCTGGGACACCTGAGGGACAGCTGAGGGACAGCTGTGTGTGACACCTGAGGGACAGCTGGGACACCTGAGGGACAGCTGAGGGACACCTGTGTGTGACACCTGAGGGACAGCTGGGACACCTGGGACAGCTGAGGGACAGCTGTGTGTGACACCTGAGGGACAGCTGGGACACCTGGGACAGCTGAGGGACACCTGTGTGTGACACCTGGGGGACAGCTGGGACACCTGGGACAGCTGAGGGACACCTGTGTGTGACACCTGAGGGACAGCTGGGACACCTGAGGGACAGCTGAGGGACAGCTGTGTGTGACACCTGAGGGACACCTGTGTGTGACACCTGAGGGACAGCTGTGTGTGACACCTGAGGGACACCTGTGTGTGACACCTGGGGGACACCTGAGGGACAGCTGAGGGACACCTGTGTGTGACACCTGGGGGACACCTGAGGGACACCTGGGACAGCTGAGGGACACCTATGTGTGACACCTGTCTGTGGGTACAGGCACCTCCACGTGGCCACCGCCTGCGGGACATGGGGGCAGCTGAGGGACAGCTGGGACACCTGTGTGTAACAGCTGAGGGACACCTGTGTGTGACACCTGAGGGACAGCTGGGACACCTGAGGGACATCTGGGTGTGACACCTGGGACACCTGAGTGTGACACCTGTGTCTGGGTACAGGCACCTCCACGCGGCCACTGCCTGCGGGATGGGGACAGCTGAGGGACAGCTGAGTGACACCTGTGTGTGGGTACAGGCACCTCCACACAGCCACCGCCTGTGGGGACAGGGAGGTGACAGCTGAGTGTGTCACCTGTGTCCCCAGGTGTGGCACGGAGCGGGCACAGGGATGTGCAGGGTGACACGGTGGGGACAGGGATGTGGCACCTGCACCCGCCGCCACCTGCGGGGACACACGGGGACCTCGGTGTGGTCCTTGTGCCACCACCTGTGGGCACCTGGGGTGATTCAGGTGTGTGAGAGCACACCTGGGCACACCTGGGCACACTCACACACACCTGGGCACACCTGCACATGGTCGGGCACACCTGGGCACACCTACAGGATTTGGGGTTCAGGCTGGGGGGCTGGCTGGGCTTTGGGGTGCAGTTTTGGGGTGCAGTTTTGGGGTGCAGGATTTGGGGTCAGTTTTGGGGTGCAGTTTTGGGTTGCAGAATTTGGGGTGCAGGATTTCGGGTGCAGAATGTGGGGTGCAGTTTTCAGGTGCAGGATTTGGGGTGCAGATTTGAGGTGCAGGATTTGGGGTCAGTTTTGGGGTGCAGTTTTGAGATGCAGATTTGGGGTGCAGTTTTGGGTTGCAGAATTTGGGGTGCAGATTTGGGGTGCAGGATTTGGGGGGCAGGATTTGGGGTGCAGAATGTGGGGTGCAGATTTGAGGTGCAGTTTTGGGGTGTAGGATTTGAAGTGCAGGATTTGGGGTGCAGATTTGGGGTGCAGTTTTGAGATGCAGTTTTGGGGTGCAGTTTTGGGGCTCATTAGGCTCCTTCGGGTTCGACTTTGGGGTTCAGGATTTCAGCGGCTGCTCGGGGTGGGGGCTGAGGCGCATTTTTGGGGGTGCATTTTTGGGCAGGGGGCGTGGCCGGTGGGCGTGTCCCGCCGCTTTGGGGGCGTGTCCCGCCCCGCCGCCGCCGCCAGAAGCGGCCGGGCCGGCCCGTCCAGCCCAACCGGCCGGGACGGATCCCGCGCTGCCGCCCCCGCCGAGCCCCCCGCGGGCTCCCCGAAACGCCCCCCACCACCCCAAACCCCCCGAAGACCCCCGGACTCATTAACCCCTTCATTAATCCCCCCGCATTCTCCCCGCGCCGCCCCGCCGCCTCCACGTGCCTCAGTTTCCCCCGGCGCCGCCGCGCTCGCGGAGCGAACGGGGAGCTCGGGGGGTCCCGGCGCGGCTCCGGGGGGGTCCCGCGGGGGTCGCGGCGGCCGTGGGGCGGTTCTGGGGTTCCGTGGGGAGGATCCCCCCTCGGGGCGTCCCCACCCAGCGGGGCCCGAGCGCGTGGGAACCGGCGCGGGGAACCGGCTGAACCGGCCCCGCGGCCCCCGCGCCCCGCGGGGGGGGCCGAAACAGCCCCGGCAGCGGGCACCGGGGGGTCCCGGGGGCGGGGTGGGGGGTCCCCCAAACTCCCACGGGGGTCCCCGTGGGGCAGAGCCCCGCGCGGGGGGAGGGGGGGCGGATTTTTCCCACGGGGACGCGCGCGCACGTGCGGGGCCACCCCCTGTCCCCTCACCCCGGGGGGGGGACACGGGCATGGAGGGACCCCCCCGGACCCCCCCGTGGGGTGGGGGTCGCGCGTGGGGGGGAGCTCAGCCCCCCCCCGGCGGTCCCCAGCTCGTTCCCACGGGTGCCGAGGGGGAAACTGAGGCACGGCGGGGGAGGGGGGGGGCGGGGCGGAGCACGGGACCCCCCCCGGGGCATCGCGGTGTCGCCGTTCCCACGGTTTATGTCCCCCCCCCCGCCCCAATCGCGTCCCAGGGTGTCCCCAAACGGGTCCGCGTGCCCCGTTGGTGTGGGGGGGGGAGCGGAGCCCACGCAGGTGCGCACCCGCGGGCACGCGCGCAGGTGTGCGCGCACACGCGTGTGAAAGCGCCCGGGGGGGGGCCGCCCCCCGGGCCGCGGGCACGCGCACGGACACTCGGACACGCGGGCACGCGCGCGGACACGCGCGGCCGCAGGTGCACACGCGAGCGCTCCCACGTACACACGCACCTGCACACGCGTGTGCGCGCACACCTGCGCGCGCCCCCGCCGCCGCTCCCGGGGCCCCGGTTTCACCCCAAGCCCCGCTCCGCGGCAGCCGCTGCCCCCCCCAGCCCGGTCCCGGTCCCGGTCCCACTCCGGGAGCTGCCGGTGCCCCGGGAGCTCCGCGCTGTCCCGGGACCGTCGGTGCGGGTTCGGGGGAGCCGCGGGAGCCGCCGCTGCCTTCCCCGGCCCCGTCCCGACCCGCAGCCGGGACAGCCGCTCCCGGTGCTTATCCCGGTGCTTATCCCGGTGCCGGTGCCCCTTACCGGTCACGGCGAGGAGGAAGCCGAGCAGCAGCAGCGGCGGCCCGGGCCGCATCCCGCGGGGGTCCATGCGGAGCGCTCGGGGCTCACGGCGCGGCTCGGGCCCCGGGCAGCACCATCCGGGCCGGACCGGGCCCCACCGGCACCGCCGGGACAGCCCGGCACGCACCGGGACAGCGCCGGTACGACCGGGCAGAGCCTCCGGGCGGGACCGGGAGCCACCGGGACGCAGCGAGGGGCTCCGGGCTGAGCCTGGCCGGGGCGGGCGGACCGGGGCCGAGCCGGGCCGGTGGCGGCGGAGGGGCCGGTGCTGCTCCCGGGGCTGCGGGACCGGGCCGGGGCGGGGCCGGGGGGCGGGGCCTGGCGGGGCGGGGCACGGGGGCGGGGCCGGGCGGGGCGGACCGGTCCGGCAGGTCCGGCCGGGGGCGGGGACAGGGCGCGGCCTTAAAGCGGCGATGGCCGCGGGGGGAGCGGTGGGGCCACGCCCGGCGGGGGGGGGGGGAGCGGCCGGGAGCGCTCCCAGTGCTCCCAGTGCTCCCAGTGCCCCCTCCCAGTGCCCTCCACGGGCCTCCCAGTGACCCCCCTGGCACCCCCAGTGCCCCCGGTGACCCCCCCATGGCATCCCCAGTGCTCCCAGTAACACCCCCTGAACCTCCCAGTGCTCCCAGTGCCCCCCATTTCCCTCCCGGTGCCCCCTCGGATCCCTCCCAGTCCATCCCTGTCCCCTCCCAGTGCCCCCCAGTCCTTCCCATTCCCCCCCCCCAGCATGTCCCAGTTCCTTCCCGCACACCTGGGGGCCGTCACCGACACCCCCAAAAGTTTTGGGGTCCCCGAATTTCCCCCCGGATCCCACAGGAAAACCCACGGGGAGTTTGGGGGAGTGGGGGGGCTTTATTGGCACAGCAAAATTTGGGAAAAGGGGAAAACTGGGAACGGGAAGGGGGGGGGGATCAGAAGAGGCCAGACCCAGCTGAGCACACCCGGGGGAACCCCAAAACTGGGGGGAGGACGGGGAGCCCCCTCAGGACCCCCCAGTTTCGGAGCTCTCCGGGGATGGATCCTTGGAAGCCGAGCAGATGTGGAAAATCCCTGGGGGGGGGGGGGGGAGGGTGGGAAAAGGGGGGGTTAGGGGGGTGAGGAAGGGATTTGGGAGCCCCAAAAAATCGGGGGGGAAGGGCGAAATCCCACCACCCTGCAGAGCCCGGGCACAGCTCAGGGCAGGGGTGGACACCCCAGTTCCAGTGACCTCCCGGTCCCCGTGCCCCCCCCCGTTCCCGTTCCCCCCTCGCCCCATTCCCGTTCCTCCCCGTTCCCGTTTCCCCACCGTTCCCGTTTTCCCCTCCATTCCCCTTTCCTCCCCCGGTTCCCGTTCCCCCCAGTTCCCGTTACCCCCCATTGCCGTTTCCCCCCACCCCCTTCCCGTTCCCGTTTCCCCCCCCATTCCCGTTCTCCCCCCCGTTCTCCGTTCCGGTGCCCCCCGGTTCCCGTTGTCCCCCATTCCCGTTTCCCCCTCCATTCCCGTTTCCTCCCCCGTTCCCTGTCCCGTTCCCCCCCGTTCTCCGTTCCGGTGCCTTTCCCGTTCCCGTTCCCCGCCCCTGTTCCCGTTCCCGTTCCCGTTCCCATTTCCCCCCACCCCCGTTCCCGGTCCCGTTCCCGTTCTCATTCCCCAGCCCCGTCCCTTTTCCCGGTCCCTTTTCCCCTTCCCGTTCCCCCCGTTCCCTTTTCCCGGTCCCGTTCCCGTTCCCGGTGCCGGTGCCGGTACCGGCCGAGCCCAGCAGCGCCGCCGCCACCCAGGCCAGGATGAAGGACCAGGAGAAGCTCCAGGAGCTGCGGGGGGGCCCCAGCAGGGCCAGGGACCCCCCCGAGCCCAGCCCGAGCCCCAGCAGCGCCAGCAGCCCTGGGGACACGCGCGTCAGGGGACAGCGACAGCGGGGACAGGAGGGACAGGGGACAGCGACACGGGACAGCGACAGGGACAGGGACGGGACAGCGACAGGGGACAGCGACAGCGGGGACAGGAGGGACAGGGACAGGAGGGACAGGGGACAGTGGGGAGAGGGACAGGAGGGACAGGGGACAGCGACAGGGACAGGGACGGGACAGCGACAGGGGACAGCGACAGCGGGGACAGGAGGGACAGGGGACAGCGACAGGGACAGAGACAGGGACGGGACAGCGACAGGGGACAGCGTCAGGGACAGCGGGGACAAGAGGGACAGGGGACAGCGACAGGGACAGCGGGGAGAGGGACAGCAGGGACAGGGACAGGACGGAAAATAGAACAGGGACAGGGGACAGTTTGGGACACTGATGATCCCCAAATTCCCACCCTGCAGGGACAGGGGACAGCTCAGGGCAGGGATGACACTCCCAGCAGAGACAGGGGACAGTTTGGGACAGGAATGACCAGGGACAGCAGGGACAGGAGTGACAATAGAACAAGGATGGGGACAGTTCGGGGGAGCAGTGACAGTCCCAGCAGGGACAGGGGACAGTTTGGGACAGGAGTGACCGGGGACAGCAGGGACAGGGGACAGCTCAGAGCAGGGGTGACACTCCCAGCAGGGACAGGGACAACTCGGGGCACTGATGATCCCCAAATTCCTACCCTGAAGGGACAGGGGACAGCTCGGGGCAGGGGTGACACTCCCAGCAGGGACAGGGACAGCCCCGATGTCCCCAAATCCCCGCCCTGCCCATCCCAGCCCCGTCCCGCCCAGCGCTGCGGCCCTGGGGACAGTCCCCAATGTCCCCCGTGTCCCCAATGTCCCCCGTGTCCCCAATGTCCCCGTGTCCCCAATGTCCCCGTGTCCCCACGTACCGGCCAGCAGCAGGGTGCCCCCCGCCGCTCGCTGCCGCTGCCGCCGGGCCCCGCCGGTGCCCCCGGGCAGGCCCAGGGCGAGCCCCGCGGCGGCGGCGAGCACCGAGAGCAGCAGCAGCGCCCGCGTGGCCTCCAGCAGCGCTGCGGGGGGACACGGCGTGGGGACAATGTGGGGACACGCGGGTGACCCCCCAGCGCCCGCCCTGTGCCCCCCCGGGGGACACCGCGGGGACAGCGTGGGGATCCCCGCGGGCGGGGACGTTGGGGACAGGGGGGGACCCCCCGAATTTCGCCCTCGTGTCCCCCCCGGCGTACCTGGGGCGGTGGCGTGCGGGTGGCACTGTCCCCCGAGGCAGCCGTGCCACAGCCCCAGGCTGGCGGTGCCCCCCGGTGCCCGGCGCTGCAGCCAGAACGGGGTGGCGGTGGCGGCCACCAGCAGCGCCAGGCCGCTGGCCCCGCACAGCAGCGCCCCCGGCGACATCCTGCGGGACACGGGACAGCCTGGGGACACGGGGGGACACGAGGGGACACACACGGGACAGCGTGGGGACAACGAGGGGACAGCCTGGAGACACGGGAGGACAGCGTGGGGACAGCGTGGGGACACGGGGGGACAGCCTGGGGACACACACGGGACAGCCTGGGGACACGGGGGGACACGAGGGGACACACACGGGACAGCGTGGGGACAACGAGGGGACAGCCTGGAGACACGGGGGGGGCAGCGGGGGGACAGCGTGGGGACAGTGTGGGGACAGCGTGGGGACACGGGACAGCGTGGGGACACGGGGGGACACACACGGGACAGCCTGGGGACACGAGGGGACACGGGGGGACAGCGTGGGGACACACACGGGACAGCGGGAGGACAGCGTGGGGATACTGGACAGCATGGGGACACAAGAATAGGCGTGGGGACACAGGGACGGTGTGGGGCTAGCCATGGGGACAGCCTCGGGACATCCCCAGGGGACACGACGATCCCCAGGATGTCATCTCATGGGGACACAGGGGACACCCATGGGGACATCCCTGGAGGAAGGGGCTACACGGGGGTGGCACCTCTGGGGACACGGGGGACACCCCATGGGGACAGCGGGGGGGGACACAGGGGTGGGGACACTGGGGACAGACTTCGGGGACACAGAGGACAGACATTGGGGACACTGGGGACTCACCCGCCGTCAGCAGCCGCGGTGCCGCTGTCCCCGTGTCCCGCTGTCCCCGTGTCCCGCTGTCCCCCGGGAGGGGACAGGGCCCCCGGCACGTGGCGCTGCCATTGTTGGGGACACAAAGCGGGAAGGCTCTGGCTGCTGAGGTGGCACCAGCCTGTCCCCAGGCGGGTGACACCGCGGGGGAGGGGGGGACACACGGCCGGGTCCTGCCAGCGCCTTGGGGACAGCGGGTGACATCCCGAGGGCAGGGCCAGCCCAGGCTGGGCTCGGGACCCTGCCCGGCTGGAAAGGGGACACTGGGGACATGGGGACACTGGGGACACTGGGGACATGGGGACACTGGGGACAGCGGGGACAGCAGGGACACGGGGACACTGTGGCCAGGGGCACTGGGGATGGGACATTGGGGACACTAGGGACACTGGGATGGGGACGCTAAGGATATAGGGGACATGGGGACACAGGGACAGCAGGGTCAGGGATGCTGGGGACATGGGGACATGGGGAATGGGACACTGGGGACACAGAGACAGGGACACTGGGGACACTGGGGATGTGACACTGGGGACATGGGGACATGGGGACACACCCAGGGGTCAGTGCCCGCGCGCCGGTGGCAGCAGCAGTCCCGCGGTGACAGCGGCGGTGACAATGGCGGTGACAATGGCGGTGACAATGGTGACAATGGTGACAATGCCGCGGCCGCCGCGCGGGGGGGCCCCGGAGCAGGGGGGGCTGCAGGGGACACCTGGGGGGGGGCGACAGGGGCGACCCTCAGGGGCTGCACCCCCAAATCCCACAGAGACCCCCGGGAGAGACCCCAAATCCCATCGAGCCCCCCCCCACATCCCATCAAGCCCCCAGACCCAACACGGGGGAAGCGCTCGGGGGGGTCCCAGGGCGGGGGTCCCGGGGGTCTCGGTGTGAGGGTCCTGGGGTGGGGGTCGGGGGGGAATTCCCGGTCTGGGGTCCCGAGGGGGTCCCGGTAGTATCCCGGGGTGTTCCCTGGGGGTCCCGGGGTTGTTTCCCAGGGGGTCCCAGGGATGATCCGGTGGGGCTCCCGGGGGGCTCCCTGGGGGTCCTGGGGGTGATCCCAGGGGTGTTCCCAGAGGGATCCCAGGGGTGTTCCTCGGGGGTCTCGGGGGGGTCCCGGGCTGCTCCCTGGGGGTCCCGGGCTGTTCCCGGTTGTGTCTCGGGGGTCCCGGGCTGTCCCCGGGGCTGTTCCCGGGTGTCCCGGGGCTGTTCCCCGGGGGTCTCGGGGCGGGGGTCCTGGGGGTGATCCCGGGGCTGTCCCCGGGGGTCTCGGGGGTTCCCGGGGCTGATCCCAGGGGTCTCGGGGCGGGATCCCGGGGGTCCCGGGCTGTCCCCGGGGGTCTCACCGTGTGCCACCCGCAGTGTCACGGTGCCGCAGGCGCAGTCGCTGTCCCCCACCAGCAGACACGCGAAGGTGCCACTGTCCCCTGCCCGCAGGTCCCGCAGCACCAGCGACCCGGCAGCGACACCGGCGGCGACACCGGGGGCGACACCGGCAGTGACACCGGCGGCGACATCGGCGGTGACACCGGGGGCGACACCGGGGGCCACCAGCGCGGCCCTGGCCCCGAACGGGGGGTGGCAGCGCGGGGGACCCCGGCCCCGGGCGCACACGGGGACAGCGGGGACAGCGGCGTCACCCCGAAAGTGCCACCGCACTGTCACCAGGCGGCCGAGGGGCGCGCCCGCCGCGGGACAGCCCAGGGTGACACTGGCGCCCAGGGTGGCGTTGGCCACCGCGAGGCCACCGTGGGGGCTGCGACACTGCCCGCAGACCCCCGAGGGGTCGCCGGGGCCTGGGGACAACGCGGAGTGTCACCGGAGGTGGCAGCCGCGCGTGGTGGCGCTGGGGACAGCGGGGACAGGGGACACCGGCAGCCAGCCTGGCGGAGGGGACCCTGCGGGTTGTCACCGTCCCACGGGCGGGGGTGGCACTGCTGAGGGACACTCGGGGACCGCCAGCAGCTCCGGACAGGGGCGGGGACAGCGGTGACAGGGGCGGGGACAGCGATGGGGACAGGGGCGGTGGCAGGGGGGTGACAGGGGTGGGGACAGTGACATCCCCCCCATTTCCGAGTCCCGCAGCCCACCCGGGGCCCCAAACCCCGCACCCCGTGAGCCCCCGGGACCGCGGAGACCCCCGAGACCCCCCCCAGGATCCCCCAGACCCCCAAGACCCCGAATCCCCCAGGACCCTCAGGACCCTCCCAGACCCCCCCAGACCTCCCAGGACCCCCCCAAACCCCCGATCCCCCTGGACTCCCCGCACCCCCGAGACCCCCCCAGACCCCCCGAGCCCCCCCAGAACCCCCGGACCCCCCAGGCCCCCGCCCCCCCCCCCGACTTCCAGCCCCCTCTGGACCCCCCAAGACCCCCCAGACCCCCCTGACCCCCAACACCCCGAATCCCCCAGGACCCCCCCAGACCCCCCGAGCCCCCCTGGACCCACCGGGGGTCCCCAGGGCCGCCCCCAGCCCCAGGGGCAGCAGCAGCAGCAGCTCCCGCATGGCGCCGGGGGGGACACGGGGGACACGAGTGACACCGGACCCCGCCGGCCGCGGGGGGGGGGGACACGGGAGGGGTGACACGGCCCGGCCCTGCCACGTGGCGGCCGCTCCTCCCCCCCCCGCGCGGCTTGTCCCCGAATGTCCCCGCGGGGCGGCCCCCCCGCCAGCCCCGGCCGCGGCCTGGGGCCACCCCCCGTGTCCCTGTCACCCCCGTGTCCCTGCCAGGGGTCACTGCCATCCCCGTGTCCCCTCCCAGGATGTCACTGTCACCCTGTCCCACCCCGAAGTGTCCCCATGTCCCATCCAGGGTGTCCCTGCCACCCCCGTGTCCCAGTGAGTGTCACCCCCGTGTCCCCCCCGGGTGTCCCTGCCACCCCCGTGTCCCCCCAAAGTGTCCTCGTGTCCCTCCCAGGCTGTTCCTGTCCCCCTCTGCGCTGTCCCTGTCACCCCCATGGCCCCCCCCGCTGTGTCCCCCCCTCCCAGCCTGTCCCTGTCCCCCAGGGTGCCCCCATGTCCCCCCGTGGTGTCCCCATGTCCCCCCGTGGTGTCCCCATGTCCCCCCAGGGGTGTCCCCCACCCTCTCCGGGTGTCCCCATCCCCTAAAGTCACACGGGGGAGGGGCAGAACAGCCCACCCCCACCCCATCACCCCCCCTCGACCCCCCCGGCCCCCCCCAGAGCCACCCCCCGGTGCCACCCCTCAGTGCCACCCCCGGGTGTCACCGGACGCCGCCGCCCTGCTCGGGAAAGCCACGCCCGGAGCTCAAGTGCCACCAGGAGCCCTTTATTGGGGAGGGCGGGGGGCCCTGGGGACCCCCCCCATCCTGTCCCCCCCCTCGGGTGACCCCCCCCCATCCTGTCCCCCCTCAGTCCTCCAGGTTGCGGAACGCCGCCACCATCTCCTCCTGCAGCTGCGCGTAGGACGCCAGGATGCGCTGCTCGCCGTCCTTCACCGGGTCCTGGGGACACGGGGGGACACGGGGGGACACGGGGGGACACGGGGGTGTCACCGCCAGAGCCGCACGGGGGGGTCCCCAAACCCCCCCGGGGCGCCCACATTGAGATTCGTGTGGGACACGGTGACACCACCCCCCAAAAGCGGTCACAGCCCCGTTCTGACTGTCACAGGGGACACGCGGGGACACGGGGGGACACGGGGGTGTCACCGCCGGAGCCGCAAAGGGGGGTCCCCAAACCCCCCCGGGGCGCCCACATTGAGATTCGTGTGGGACACGGTGACACCACCCCCCAAAAGGGGTCACAGCCCCGTTCTGACTGTCACAGGGGACACGGGGACACATCGGTGTCACCCCCAGAGCCGCACGGGGTGTCCCCAAACCTCCCCCCGGGGCGCCCACATTGACATTCGTGTGGGACTCCCCCAAAAAATCCACCTGGGACCCCCGAATGGGGTTACAGCCCACCCACAATGGAGCCACAGGGGTCACAGGTGACACGGGGGGACACGGGGGTGTCACCGCCAGAGCCGCACGGGGGGTCCCCAAACCCTAACCGCCCCCCTAGGACCCCCAGCCCCCCTTATCCTTCCCCTGAGTCCCCCAAACTCCCCCTAATCTACCCCCAGGACCCCCAAATCCCACCTTTACCCTCCTGTGGGACCCCCAAGTCCCCCTTTAACCTCCCCCAGGACCCCCCAAACTTCCATTTAACTTCCCCCAGGACCCCTCCACGGGGTTCTGTGCCCCCCAAACCCCCCTTTAACCCCCCCAGGACCCCCAAACTCCCCTTAATCTTCCCCCAGGACCCCCAAATCCCCCTTTAACCTTCCCCCAGGACCCCCAAACTTCCCTTTAACCTCCCCCAGGACCCTCCCCAGGGAGGTCTCTGCCCCCCAAACCCCCTTTAATCCCTCCAGGACCCCCAAACTCCCCCTCAACCTTCCCCTAGGACCCCCAAACTCCCCTTTAACCCCCCCCCAGGACCCCTCCACGGGGGTCTCTGCCCCCCAAACCCTCCTTTAACCCCCCCAGGACCCCCAAACTCCCCTTAATCTTCCCCCAGGACCCCCAAATCCCCCTTTAACCCCCCCAGGACCCCCAAATCCCCCTTTAACTTCCCCCAGGACCCCCAAATCCCCCTTTAACCCCCCCCAGGACCCCCAAATCCCCCTTTAACCTCCCCCAGGACCCTCCCCGGGGAGGTCTCTGCCCCCCAAACCCCCTTTAACCTCCCCCAGGACCCCCAAAGCCCCCTTTAACCTCCTGTGGGACCCCCAAATCCCCCTTTAACCCCCCCCAGGACCCTCCCCCCGGGGTCTGTGCCCCCCGAACCCCCCACCTGGAACTTCATGGCGCTCAGGCGGTACAGGATGTCGCCGAGCCCCTCGCGGATGGTGGCCCAGGTGACACGCTGCTCCTCGGGCCCCGCGCCCTCCACTGCCCCCCGCGCCAGCTCGTAGAACGTGATGAGGTTCTGCAGCATGCCCACGGTCTTGTAGAACGGGCAGAACCTGGGGGGGGCCCGGGGGGGTCACCATGGGGGGGTTTGGGGGGTCATGATGGGGGAGTTTGGGGGGGTTTTGGGGGAGTTTTGGGGGTCAGGAGGGAGTTAGGGGGGATTAGGGGGGTCAGGGTGCAGCGTGCCCACAGTCTTGTAGAATGGGCAGAACCTGGGGGGGCCCGGGGGGGTCACCATGGGGGGGTTTGGGGGGTCAAGGAGGTCAGGTTTGGGGGGGTTTAGCGGGATTTTGGGGTGTTTGAGGGGCCAGGAGTGGGTTGGGGGTGTCAGGGTGCAGCACGCCCACGGTCTTGTAGAAGGGGCAGAACCTGGGGGGGTCACCATGGGGGGATTTTGGGGGGTCGGGGGGTCAGGATGGGGGAGTTTGGGAGGGTTTTGGGGTGGTGGGTGGGTCAGAAGTGGTTTAGAGGTGTCAGGGTGCAGCATGCCCACGGTCTTGTAGAACCTGGGGGGGCCCGGGGGGGTCACGATGGGGGGTTTGGGGGGTCAAGTAGGTCAGATTTGGGCGGGTTTAGGGGGTTTTGGGGCGTCAGGGTGATTTTGGGGGGGTCAGGGTGGGGGTGTGGGTTCAGCGTTCTCAGTTTTGTAGCACAGGAGGGACCTGGATGGGCCTGGGGGGGTCTCGGGGGGGTCCCGGTACTGATCAGAGGCAGGGTTGGGGTCAGGGTTGGGGGTCCCGGGGGTCCCGGTACCGGTCACAGGCAGGGTTGGGGCCAGGGTTGGGGGTCCCGGGGGGTCCCGGGGGTCCCGGTACCGGTCGTAGGCCGAGTATCCGTTCTGCTGCAGGAAATCGTCCTTGAGCAGTTTGGCCACTTCCAGCGTCACCTTGTCACCCTCAGCCAGCGACGCCTGCGGGGACAGCGGGGTGCTGGCACTGCCGGGACCCCCCAGAGCCCCAGCCCCACGCCAAACCCCACAAACCACATTGATCCCAGAGATCCCAGAGATCCCATCAGTGCCACAAACCCCACAAATCCACCCTGCCATGACCTGCGGGATCTCAGCCAGCTCCTCCTGCAGGGTCCCACATTCCAGACCCCACAAACCCCACAGACCCAATATCCCACACCCCATATCTGACATACCACACCCCATATCTCACATCCCAGACCCCACAAATCCCATAAATCCCAGACCTTCCCCACGAGCTGCACGATCTCAGCCAGCTCCTCCTACAGGGTCCCATGTCCCACATCCCACATTCCAGACCCCACAAACCCCACAGACCCCATATCCCACATCCCACACCCCATATCTCACATCCCCGACCCCACAGACCCCACAAACCCCACAAATCCCAGACCTTCCCCACCAGCTGCACGATCTCGGCCAGCTCCTCCTGCAGGGTCCCACATTACAGACCCCACATCCTACACCCTATATTTCACATCCCACCCCCCGTATCTCACATCCCAGACCCCAAAAACCCCACAGACCCCATATTCCAGACCCCATATCTCACATCCCACACCCTGTATCTCACATCCCAGACCCCAAAAACCCCACAGACCCCATATTCCAGACCCCATATCTCACATCCCACACCCTGTATCTCACATCCCCGACCCCACAGACCCCACAAATCCCAGACCTTCCCCACGAGCTGCACGATCTCGGCCAGCTCCTCCTCCTCCTCCTGCAGGGTCCCAGACCCCACATCCCACACCCCGTATCTCACATCCCCGACCCCACAGACCTCACAGACCCCACAGACCCCACAAATCCCATAGAGGCACCTTCCCCACGAGCTGCACGATCTCAGCCAGCTCCTCCTCCTCCTGCAGGGTCCCAGACCCCGCATCCCACACCCCGTATTTCACATCTCACACCCCAACCCCACATCCCACACCCTGTATCTCACATCCCCGACCCCACAGACCCCACAAATCCCATAGAGGGACCTTCCCCACGAGCTGCACGATCTCAGCCAGCTCCTCCTCCTCCTGCAGGGTCCCAGACCCCACATCCCACACCCCATATCTCACATCCCACACCCCAACCCCACATCCCACACCCTGTATGTCACATCCCAGACCCCAAAAACGCCACAGACCCCATATTCCAGACCCCATATCTCACATCCCACCCCCCATATCTCACATCCCCGACCCCACAGACGCCACAGACCCCAATCCCAGACCTTCCCCATGAGCTGCACGATCTCGGCCAGCTCCTGCTCCTCCTGCAGGGTCCCAGACCCCGCATCCCACACCCCGTATCTCACATCCCCGACCCCACAGATCTCACAGACCCCACAGACCCCATAAATCCCAGACCTTCCCCACGAGCTGCACGATCTCAGCCAGCTCCTGCTCCTCCTGCAGGGTCCCAGACCCCGCATCCCACACCCCGTATTTCACATCTCACACCCCAACCCCACATCCCACACCCTGTATCTCACATCCCCGACCCCACAGACCCCCCAAATCCCAGACCTTCCCCACGAGCTGCACGATCTCGGCCAGCTCCTCCTCCTCCTGCAGGATGCGCCGGGCGCGGTCGCGCAGCGCGGGCAGCTCGGGGTGGGCGCGCTCGTAGTGCGGCTCGAGGGCGCGCAGGTAGCGCGAGTACGAGATCAGCCAGTTCACCGACGGGAAGTGCTTGCGCTGCGCCAGCTTCTTGTCCAGCCCCCAGAACACCTGCGGTGCCACCCGGTGTCACCCCGTGTCACCCCGTGTCACCCAGGGCACCCCCGAGCTTCTTATTCCCATGGAATACCCGGCAGTGCCACCCCCGTGTCACCCCCGTGCCACCCCCGGGTCACCCCCCATGTCATCTCTGGGTCATCCAGCATTTCTTGTCCAGCCCCCAGAACACCTGCGGTGTCACCCGTGTCACCCCGTGTCACCCGGTGTCACTCCCGGGTCACCCAGGGCACCCCCGAGCTCCTTATTCCCATGGAATACCCGACAGTGTCACCCCCGGGTCACCCCTGGGTCGCCCAGCGTCTTTTGTCCAGCCCCCAGAACACCTGGGAGTGTCACCCAGTGTCACCCAGTGTCACCCTGTGTCCCCTGTGTCCCCAGTGTCCCCTCACCTGCACGATCCCCAGCGTGGCCGAGGTGACAGGATCCGAGAAGTCCCCTCCGGGGGGGGACACCCTGCGGGGCGGGGGGGTCGGGGTGAGCTGGGGGTGCACGGGGGGGACCCCCGCCCTGGACACGGGGACACACACAGGGACACGGGGACAGGGGGACACAGGGACACGGGGATACACAGGGGACACACAGGTGGCACACGGTGACACTCACGCTCCGACGATGCTGACGCTGCCCTCGCGCTCGGGGCTGCCCAGGCACCGCGCCCGCCCCGCGCGCTCGTAGAACGAGGCCAGGCGGGCACCGAGGTACGCGGGGTACCCGCTGTCTGCGGGGGGACAGGGCTGTCACCTCCTGTCACTGCCCTGTCACCCTCTGTCACCTCAATGTCACTGCCCTGTCACCCCCGGTACCCGCTGTCTGCGGGGACACGGTTGTCACCTCCTGTCACTGCCCTGTCACCTCCCTGTCACCTCCCTGTCACTGCCCTGTCACTGCCCTGTCACCTCAATGTCACTGCCCTGTCACCCCCGGGACCCGCTGTCTGTGGGGACACGGTTGTCACCTCAATGTCACCCCCTGTCACCTCCCGGGACACCACTGTCACCCCTGGTACCCGCTGTCTGCAGGGACACGGTTGTCACCTCCTGTCACCTCACTGTCACCTCACTGTCACTGCCCTGTCACCCTCTGTCACCCCGAGTTTTTTGGGGTCTGTCTCCCTTGTGCCCACCCTCCCCACCCCAGGTTTTGGGGTCTCTCCCCCGGGTTTTGGGGTCTCCCCCCCTGGGTTTTTGGGGTCTCTCCCCCAGGTTTTGGGGTCTCCCCCCCGGATTTTTGGGGCCTCCCCCCGGGTTTTTGGGGTCTCTCCCCCGGGGATTTTGGGGTCTCTCCCCCGGGGTTTTGGGGTCGCACCCCCAGGGTTTTGGGGTCTCTCCACGGGGTTTTTGGGGTCTCCCCCGGGTTTTGGGGTCTCTCCCCCCGGGGCTTTTGGGGTCTCTCCCCCTCGGGTTTTTGGGGTCTCCCCCCGGGTTTTTGGGGTCTCTCCACGGGGTTTTTGGGGTCTCTCCCCCCGGGGATTTTGGGGTCCCTCCACCCCAGGTTTTGGGATCTCTCCCCGGGGTTTTTCGGGTCTCTCCCCCCGGGTTTTGGGGTCTCTCCCGCCAGGTTTTGGGGTCTCCACCCCAGGTTTTGGGGTCTCTCCCCGGGGTTTTTGGGGTCTCTTCTCTGGGGTTTTGGGGTCTCTCCCCGGGGTTTTTGGGGTCTCTCCCCGGGTTTTTGGAGTCTCTCCCCCAGGTTTTTTGGGTCTCATCCCAGGGGTTTTTGGAGTCTCCCCCCCTCCGGGGTTTTTGGGGTCTCACCCCCCAGGTTTTGGGGTCTCCCCCCCGGGGTTTTGGGGTCTCTCCCCGGGTTTTTGGGGTCTCTCCATGGGTTTTTGGGGTCTCACCCGCCGGCATCTCGGCCAGGCGCCCCGAGATCTCGCGCAGCGCCTCAGCCCAGCGCGAGGTGGAGTCGGCCAGGAGGCAGCTGTGCAGCCCCATGTCCCGGAAATACTCGGCCAGCGTGATCCCTGCACGCGTGTCACACGTGTGTCACACATGTCACATGTGTCACACACCCGGCACACCCCCAGGGACAGCATGATCCCTGTCACACGTGTGTGTCACACATGTCACACACCTGGCACACACCCAGGGACAGCCCCGACCCTGTCACACACCAGTGTCCCTGTCACACACACGTGTCCCTGTCCCCCCATGTCCTCCCGTGTCCCCATCATACACACATGACCCTATCACACACCCATGTCCCTGTCACATACACCCATGTCCCTGCCCCTCATGTCCCCCCGTGTCCCCCCATGTCCCCGTGTCCCTGTCACACACACGTGTCCCTGTCACACACACGTGTCCCCGTGTCCCCACCGGTGTAGATGGAGGCCTCGCGGGCGGCCACCGGCATGTTGGACGTGTTGGCCACCAGCGTCGTGCGCTTCATGATGGACTCGGAGCGGCCGCCCACCTCCATGGTCAGCTGGGGACACCGGCGCCACATTGTCACCGCCTGTCACCTCCCTGTGTCACCCCTGTCACCCCTGCGTCACCACGGGACAGCCCTGCCACCCCCATGTCCCACCATGTCCCGTGTCCCCCTGTCACCGCGGGAAAATCCCTGAGGACCCTCCATGAACACCCGTGTCACTGTCACTGCCCTGCCACCCCCGTGTCACAGTGCCACCTCCGTGTGCCAGTGCCATCCCAATGTCCCCTCATGTCCCCGTGTCCCACCGTGTCCCAGTGCCACCCCGACATCCTCCCGTGTCCCAGTGCCACTCCGATGTCCCACCATGTCCCATGTCCCATGTCCCCATGTCACCTCGGAGAAGTCCCTGAGGACTCTCCATGAACACCTGTGTCACTGTCACTGCCCTGCCACCCCCACGTCCCAGTGCCACCTCGATGTCCCACCATGTCCCGTGTCACCTCAGGGAAGTCCCTGAGGACCCTCCATGAACACCCGTGTCACTGCCACCCCGCTGCCACCCTGACGTCCCCGTGTCCCCCAGATGTCCTGGTGTCCGATGTCCTCATGTCAGCTCGGGAAAATCCCTGAGGACTCTCCATGGACACCCGTGTCAGTGCCACCCCCCTGCCACCCCCATGTCCCTCCTGTGTCCCGCCATGTCCCAGTGCCATCCCGATGTCCCGTGTCCCCGTGTCAGCTCGGGAAAATCCCTGAGGACTCTCCATGGACACACGTGTCACTGCCACCCCCATGCCGCAGTGGCACGCCCTCTCCCGGTGCCACCCTGCTGTCCCCAGTGTCCCTGCTGTCCCCGCTGTCCCCGGTGTCCCCGGTGTCCCGGTGGCCGGCGTGGCGCTGTCACCTCGGGGAAGTCCCGCAGCACCTCGGACATTTCGTTGCCGCGCTCCCCGCAGCCCACGTAGACGATGACGTCGCTGTTGGAGTACTTGGACAGGGACTGGGAAATCACCGTCTTCCCGCAGCCGAACGCGCCCGGGATGGCCGTGGTGCCCCCCTGCACGCACCTGGCGACACGGCGACACGCCACGGCGGTGGTGGCACCGCGGCGACACCCCGCGCCTGTCCCCGTGGCCGTCCCCACCCCCGTCCCTGCGCCAGCCCCGTCCTGTCGCTGCTTGCCGCTCCCCATCCCGTCCCCAAATCCAGCTCTGCTTGTCCCCAAATCCATTGCTCCCTGTCCCCAAATCTATCGCTCCCTGTCCCCATCCCTGTCCCCAAATCCAGCTCTGCTTGTCCCCAAATCCATTGCTCCCTGTCCCCAAATCTATCGCTCCCTGTCCCCAAATCCAGCTCTCCCTGTCCTCATCCCTGTCCCCAAATCCAGCTCTCCCTGTCCCCAAATCAATCACTCCCTGTCCCCATCTCTGTCCCAATCCCTGTTCCCATCCCTATCTCCAAATCCATCTCTCCCTGTCCCTAAATCCAGCTCTGCCTGTCCCCAAATCTATCGCTCCCTGTCCCCATTCCCTGTCCTGAGCTTTGTCTTTCCCTGTCCCCAGGCCCATCCCTGTCCTTGTCCCCATCCCGTTCCCTATAGGAACAGCGCACCCCCCCGCCCAGTCCCAGTCCCGGTCCCGCTCCCTACACCCTCCCAGTCCCGATCCCGGTCCCGATCCCAGTCCCAATCCCTGTCCCAGTCCCGGTCCCGGTCCCAATCCCGCTCCCTGTCCCAATCCCGATCCCTCCCGGTGCCGGTGCCTACGGGAAGAGCGCGTCCAGGACCCTCTGGCCGGTCAGCAGGGGGTGATTGGCCGGGAGCTTCTCGGCCACGGGCCGGACCTGCCGGACCGGCCACACCTGGATCATGGAGAGCGGCTCGCGGACCCCCTGGAACTCCAGCTCCAGCACCACGTCCTGCGGGATCGGCCGGGATCAGCCCGGGACCGGCCCGGGATCAGCCCAGGATCAACCCGGGACTGACCCAGGATCAGCCTGGGATCAGCTGGAGTTAGCCGGGATCAACCCGGGACCGGCCCGGGATCAGTCCGGGATTAGCAGGGATCGACTGGGATCGACCGGGATCGACCCGGGATCAGCCGCGATCAGCCCGAGACACCCCACACAAACCCCACCCCCCCATCCCGACCCCACTCCCGCGGATCCCGATGGTCCTGGTCCCGGTCCCGCTGATCCAAATGATCCCGATCCCAATCCTGTTAATCCTGGTCCCGGTCCCGCTGATCCCAATTATCCCTATCCCGCTCCCGGTGATCCCAATGATCCTGGTCCCACTGATCCCGATCCCGCTAATCCCGTTGATCCCGATCCCGACCCCGCTGAACCCAATGACCCCGACGGCAGTCCCGCCGGTGCCGGTCCCGGTGCCGGTGCCGGTCCCGGTGCCGGTCCCGGTGTCGGTCCCGGTGCCGGTGCCGCTCACCGCCGCGCCGTAGTGCCCGGGGGGCGCGATGTAGGTGACGGTGCCGCGGCTGCGGGGCGGGACCATCAGCCGGTGCTGCAGCAGCGAGTTCTCCGCCACCGAGCCGTAAATGTCCCCGCCCGTCACGTGGCTCCCGACCTGGGGACACGGCGGTGACACCGTCAGCGACCCCCGGGGGGCTGCGGGGGGGTCATGCCCCCTGTGTCCCTCCTGTGTCCCTCGTGTGACCCGTGTCCCCATGTCCCTGCATCCTGCCACTGTGTCCCCCAATGTCCCTGTAAATCCCGTGTCCCGATGTCCCCTGTGTCTCTGTGTCCCCGCATGTCCCCACGGCTCTGTGACCCCCGTGTCCCTGAGTCCCCCATGTCCCTGTGTCCTGTCAGTGTGTCCCCACCCCCTTTTTGGGGTCCCCTCCTGGGCGGGGGGGACAGGGAGGGGACAGAACGAGGGGACAATGGAGGATGATGTCCCTTGGCAGGGACAGGGCGGGACTGGGGGGACAAAAGGGGACAGAGGGGTTGAGGGGGACAGGGTAGGATAGGGACAAGGAGGGGACAGAGGGGATGGCAGGACAGGACGGGGAGGGGACAGGGAGCCGGGAAGCCAGATGGGGAAGGGGGGACAGGACAGGGGTGGGACAAAGGGCCGGCACGGGGGTACAGGGAGGTGGCAGGGAGGGGTCACGCACCCGGAGGTTCTTGCTGGGGACAAAGTCCCAGTCCAGGTGTCGCGGCAGCGCGGGGACATTGGTGCCCCGCGGGATGTAGATGCTGCGCGTGGCCTCGGCGATGTCGCGCAGCGGCCGCTGGATCCCGTCGAAGATGGAGCCCAGGATGCCCGGGCCCAGCTCCACCGAGAGCGGCGTCCCCGTGCGCCGCACCGGGTCCCCCACCTGCACCCCCGCTGCGGCCGCTCAGGAATGTCACCGCGGCACGGACACGGGGACACGGGGACTGCGGGGACACGGGGGGACTGCGGGGACAGCGCGGACACGGGGACTGCGGGGACACGGAGGGACTGCGGGGACAGCGGGGACACGGGGACAGCGGGGACACGGGGACTGTGGGGACTGCGGGGACACGGGGACTGCGGGGACAGCGGGGACACGGGGTCAACGGGGACACGGGGACAGCGGGGACAACGGGGACACGGGGACTGCGGGGACAGTGGGGACACGGGGGGACTGCGGGGACACGGGGACAGCGGGGACACGGGGACAGGGGGACTGCGGGGACACGGGGACTGCGGGGACAGCGGGGGCACAGGGACTGCGGGGACAGCGGGGACACGGGGACTGCGGGGACACGGGGACACGGAGAATGGGGGCACAGCGGGGACACGGAGGGAATAGCGGGGACCGGGGCTACTGGGGGGACAGCGGGACGGGATGGGCTGGGGTGGGGACACGGGGGCTGGGGGGACACTGGGACCAGAGGGACAGCGGCGACACGGAAACTGCGGGGACACGGAGAATGGGGGGGACAGCGGGACGGGACGGGGGGACACGGGGATTGCTGGGACAGCGGGGACACGGGGGGGACTGAGTGGGACACGGGGACCGGGGGAACAGCGGGGACAGGGAAAGGATGAAGGGGACGGGGAGGGGACAGGACAGAGGGGACAGGGCAGGGACAGAGGGCACAGGAGCGGGGGGTTGGTGAGGGGACAGGGCAGGGCGGGGGTGACAGGGAGGGGACAGGGAGGACGGGGAGGGGACAGGGCAGGGCAGAAGGGAGGGACAAGGGAGGGGACAGGACGGGGGGACAGGGAGGGGACAGAGCAGGCCGGGACAGGACAGAGGCTCAGGGGAAGAAGGGAGGGGACAGCGAAGGACGGCGGGGACAGGGCGGGGCGGCCGGAGGGACAGCGCGGTGGCGGGGAGGGGACAGCGGGGACAGGATACAGGTCTCCTCGTACACCTGGAGCGTGGCCATGTCCCCCTCGAGCCGGATGATCTCCCCCACGAGCTCCGCGTGTCCCACCCGCACCAGCTCGTACATGGCCGCCCCCGCCATGCGCGTGGCTGTCACCACTGCGGGGACACGCCGCTGCCACCCGGGCCACCACCGCACAGGGGACCCCCGTGTCCCCCAGCCCAGCCCCGGGGTCCCCATCCCTGTCCCCTCCTCTGTCACCACTGCGGGGACACGCCGCTGGCACCCCGGCCCGGGGCCACCACCCCCCGACATCCCCCCTTGTCACCGGGCCAGCCCCGGGGTCACCACCCCACCCGGGACCCCGCTGTCCCCATCCCTGTCCCCTCCCCACGGCCACCCGCGGGTGCTTTCCCACGCTGTCCCCCCCCGGGTGTCCCCTCTCCTGTCCCCGTTTCAGTGCCACAAACGCCACCGGATCCCCATTCCCGGCTGTCCCTCTGTCCCCGGGGTGTCCCACGATGCCCCCTCCTGTTCTCAACCCTGTCCCCCCCTCCATTGTCCCCTCCCCAGGTGGTCCCCGCATTGTTCCCTCTCCATTGTCCCCCTTCCATTATCCCCCCTCCTGTCCCCATTTTAGCGTCACAAACGCCACCGGGTCCCCATCCCCGGTTGTCCCCGTCCTCAGGGTGTCCCCACGATGTCCCCTCCTGTTCCCAACCGTGTCCCCCCTCCATTTCCCCCTCATTGTCCCCTCCCCTGTGCCTCTGTCCCCATTGTCCCCATTAGCGCCACAAACGCCACCGGGTCCCCATCCCCGGCTGTCCCCGCGGTGTCCCCGGGCTGTCCCCAGGTGTCCCCAGTGTCGCCGTACCGGGCCCGGACACGCCATGCACGGCCCCCACCAGGCTCTCGCGCTCCTCCAGCCGTGTCCCCCGTGTCCCCTCCATGCTGTCCCCTCCCCGCCGCGCTGCCACCGCCGTTAAATGGCCCCGGGCGCCGGCGACAACCGGACAGGGCCACCGCGGGTGTGGCACCGCGGGGACAGCGGGGCGACACCGGCTGGCTCCGGTGGCAGGGCCACCGCGGGTGTGGCACTGTGTGCAGTCAACAGCTGCCGCGGGTGACACCGGGGGACACCGGCACGGCCCGGCTCGGTGCCACCGGCGTCCTTGTCACCTCCCTGCCGTGTCCTTGGCACCACTTTCTCTTTGTCACCCCCACGGCCTTGTCACTCCTTTCCTTTTGTCACTCTTGTGGCCTTGTCACCTCCCTGCTGTGTCCTTGTCACCCCTTACTGTCACTCCCACATCCTTGTCACCCCCTTCTCTTTGTCACCCCCCCATGTCCTTGTCACCCCCTCGTCCCTGTCACCTCCATGTCCCTGTCACCTCCTTCTCTTTGTCACCTCTGTGACTTTGAAGTGTCACCAGCACAATTTTGGGGTCCCCCCTGACACCCCCCTAATTTCGGGTTCCCACCCCCATTTTTGGGGTTCCTTTTCCCCCCATTTTTGGGGTCCCTTTTTTCCCATTTTTGGGGTCCCCTCTCCTCATTTTTGGGTTCCCACCCCCACTTTTGGGGTCCCTTTTCCCCCCATTTTTTCCCCATTTTGGGTTCTCACCCCCATTTTGGGGTCCCCTTTCCCCCCCCCATTTTTGGGGTTCCTTTTCCCCTCATTTTTGGGGTCCCCTCTCCTCATTTGTGGGGTTCCTTTTCCCCTCATTTTTGGGGTCCCCTCTCCTCATTTTTGGGGTTCCTTTTCCCCTCATTTTTGGGGTCCCCTCTCCTCATTTTTGGGGTTCCTTTTTCCCCCATTTTTGGGGTCCCCTCTCCTCGTTTTTGGGTTCCCACTCCCATTTTTGGGGTCCCTTTTCCCCCCCATTTTTTCCCCATTTTGGGTTCTCACCCCCATTTTGGGGTCCCCTTTCCCCCCCCATTTTTGGGGTTCCTTTTTCCCCCATTTTTGGGGTCCCCTCTCCTCGTTTTTGGGTTCCCACTCCCATTTTTGGGGTCTCCTTTTTCCCCCATTTTGGGCTCTCACCCCCATTTTTCAGGTTCCCTTTTCCCCCATTTTGGGGTCCCCTTTCCCCCCCCCATTTTTGGGATCCCTTTTTCCCCACTTTGGGGTCCCACCCCCCATTTTAAGGGTCCCCCTTGGCACCCCCCACATTTGGGGTCTCCCCCTTTCCCCCCTCCCCTCACCCCAAACCCTTTTTTCCCCTTTTCCCACAAAAACCAACCCTGGCATTGTCCCAAACTCCCGTTTATTACCCAAAACCCCCCAAAACGACCCCAAATCCCCCTGGGAATTTTTTTTGGGGGGGTCAGGACACCAGGACCCCCCCGGGGCCCCCCTTGCCCCCCTCGGGGCCGTCCCTGGGCGTGGATTTGGGGTCGTCCTCCCCCACCAGGCGGATGTTGTGGCGTTCCCGAAATTCCGAGAGCTCCCGGCCCTTGGCCTGCAGCTGCTGCGCCAGGGCCTCGATCAGCTTGGAGATCTGGGGCGAAAAACGGGGAAAACGGGAAAAACGGGAATTATGGGAATTGGGGAAAAGAGAGAGACTCGATCAGCTTGGAGATCTGGGGCGAAAAACGGGGAAAATGGGAAAAATGGGAATTATGGGAATTGGGGAAAAGAGAGAGACTCGGTTAGAGTGGAGATCTGGGGGGAAAAACGGGGAAAATGGGAAAAACGGGAATTATGGGAATTGGGGAAAAGAGAGAGACTCGGTCAGCTTGGAGATCTGGGGCGAAAAACGGGGAAAATGGGAAAAATGGGAATTATGGGAATTGGGGAAAAGAGAGAGACTCGGTTAGAGTGGAGATCTGGGGCGAAAAACGGGGAAAATGGGAAAAACGGGAATTATGGGAATTGGGGAAAAGAGAGAGACTCGATCAGCTTGGAGATCTGGGGGGAAAAACGGGGAAAACGGGAAAAACGGGAATTATGGGAATTGGGGAAAAGAGAGAGACTCGATCAGCTTGGAGATCTGGGGGGAAAAACGGGGAAAATGGGAAAAACGGGAATTATGGGAATTGGGGAAAAGAGAGAGACTCGGTTAGAGTGGAGATCTGGGGCGAAAAAACGGGGAAAACGGGAAAAACGGGAATTATGGGAATTGGGGAAAAGAGAGAGACTCGGTTAGAGTGGAGATCTGGGGCGAAAAAACGGGGAAAACGGGAAAAACGGGAATTACGGGAATTGGGGAAAAGAGAGAGACTCGATCAGCTTGGAGATCTGGGGCGAAAAACGGGGAAAACGGGAAAAACGGGAATTATGGGAATTGGGGAAAAGAGAGAGACTCGATCAGCTTGGAGATCTGGGGCGAAAAACGGGGAAAATGGGAAATAGTGGAAATGCAGGAAAAGACAGAGACTTGATTAGGTTGGAATTCTAAGGGGAAAATAATGGAGCGAAAATGAGAAAAAAAAGGAAAAAGGAGAGAAAAAAAATGGGAAAATGGCCAGAGGTTTTTTATTGGGGTGGTCCCAAAGGATTTTTTGGGCTTCCCATTGGATGTTTATGGGATCCTACTGGATTTTGGGATATCCCACTGGATTTTGAGATATCCTATTGGGTTTTTATGGGATCTCATTGGATTTGGGGCTATCCCAGCAGATTTTAGAATACTCTGTAAAATGTTTAAAGGATTCCATTGGGTTTGGGGCTGTCCCAGTGGATTTTTAAGGGATCCCAATAGGTTTAGGGCTATCCCACTGGGTTTTTATGGGATCCCAGTGGGATTTTGGGCTCCCCATTGGGTTTTTAAGGAATCCCAGTGGGTTTAGGGCTATCCCACTGGATTTTTACAGGATCCCAGTGGGTTTAGAGGCATCCCATTGTGTTTTCATGGATCTCAGTGGGTTTAGAGCTATCCATTCTGTTTTTATGGGATCCCATTGTGTTTTTATGGGATCCCATTGGGTTTTTATGGGATCCCATTGGGTTTTTATGGGATCCCATTGTGTTTAGGGCCATCCCATTGGGTTTTTCTGGGATCCCATTGGGTTTTTCTGGTATCCCATTGGGTTTTTATGGGATCCCATTGGGTTTTTATGGAATCCCATTGGGTTTTTCTGGGATCCCATTGGGTTTTTATGGTATCCCATTGGGTTTTTATGGGATCCCATTGTGTTTTTATGGGATCCCATTGGGTTTAGGGCCATCCTATTGGGTTTTTATGGGATCCCATTGGGTTTTTATGGGATCCCATTGGGTTTTTATGGGATCCCATTGGGTTTAGGGCCATCCCATTGTGTTTTTATGGGATCCCAGTGAGGTTTCTCTGGGATCCCATTGTGTTTAGGGCCATCCCATTGTGTTTTTATGGGATCCCATTGGGTTTTTCTGGGATCCCATTGTATTTAGGGCCATCCCATTGGGTTTTTCTGGGATCCCATTGTGTTTAGGGCCACCCCATCAGATTTCCACGGGACCCCAGTGCGGGTTTGGGTCCCAGACCTGCTCCCTGTTGCTCTCCAGGGCGGGCAGCACCTCCTTGACCGTCCTCTCCACCAGCACGCCGCCGACCATGCGGAAACACTTCCGGGTGGGATCCACCTCCCGCAGCGTCTCGATCACCAGCCTGGGCGGGGTCAGCACCCAAAACACCCCGGATAGACCCCAGATCCACCCCAAAAATACCCCAAATCCCTGGCCCAAATCCACCCCAAAAATACCCCAAATCCCCGGCCCAAACCCACCCCAAAACACCTCAGATATACCCCAAATCTCTGGCCCAAATCCACCCCAAATCCCTGTCCCAAAACACCCCAAACATATCCCAAATCCCCGGCCCAAATCCGCCCCAAAACACCCCAAATATAACCCAAATCCCTGGCCCAAATCCACCCCAAATAAACCCCAAATCCCAGTCCCAAATCCACGCCAAATACACCCCAAATCCTCGGCCCAAATCCGCCCCAAAACACCCCAGATAGACCCCAAATCCCTGTCCCAAATCCACGCCAAATACACCCAAATCCCTGTCCCAAATATACCCCAAATAAATCCCAAATCTCTGCCCCAAATATATCCCAAATCTCCCCCAAATATACTGCAAACCTCTGTCCCAAACAAACCCCAAATATACCCCAAATCCCTGTCCCAAATGCACCCCAAAAAATACCCCAAATATACCCAAATCCCCACCCCAAATCCCCCAATCCTGATCCCACATCCACCCCCCAAATCCTGAACCCCCAATCCCCAATCCTGACCCCAAACAACCAACCACCAATCCCGACCCCAAATCCCCCAATCCCGACCCCAAACCCCCCAATCCCGACCCCAAACCCCCCAATCCTGACCCCAGCCCCCCCAATCCCGACCCCAAACCCCCCAATCCTGACCCCAGGCCCCCCAAATCCCCGATCCTGATCCCAAACCCCCCAATCCCGACCCCAAACCCCCCAATCCCAACCCCAAACCCCCCAATCCCGACCCCAAACCCCCCCAATCCCGACCCCAGACCCCCCAATCCTGACCCCAAACCCCTCAAACCCCCCAATCCCGACCCCAGACCCCCCAAATCCCCGATCCTGACCCCAATCCCCCCGATCCCGACCCCAGACCCCAGCCCCATCCCCAGCCCTGCCCACGTGTGCTCGTTGAGCTCCAGCTCCAGCTCGGCCGCCTTGGAGGCCAAACCCCGCTGGTCCTGCCGCAGGCGGTTAAACCGGGACACCACCTGGAATGGATACTGGGGTGGACTGGGGGGACTGGGATGGACTGGGGGGACTGGGGGGACTGGGGGGACTGGGGGGACTGGGGGGACTGGGGGGACTGGGGGGACTGGGGGGACTGGGACACCACCTGGAACGGGACACGGGATGGACTGGGGGGACTGGGATGGACTGGGACACCACCTGGAACGGGATACTGGGGTGGACTGGGGGGACTGGGGGGACTGGGACACCACCTGGAATGGGACACTGGGGTGGACCTGGGGGGACTGGGGGGGACTGGGACACCACCTGGAATGGCATACTGGGGTGGACTGGGGGGACTGGGATGGACTGGGGTGGACTGGGGGGACTGGGATGGACTGGGGGGACTGGGATGGACTGGGATAGACTGGGGTGGACTGGGGGGACTGGGACACCACCTGGAACGGGACACTGGGATGGACTGGGGGGACTGGGGGGGACTGGATGGGACCCGGGACACCACCTGGAACTGGGATGGAATGGACTAGGATGGGAACTGGGTTAACTGGGATGGACTGGGATGGGAACTGGGTTAACTGGGAGCCACTGGGGGGGCTGGGATCAACTGGGATGGGACTGGGACTGGGACTGGGAGTGACTGGGATGGACTGAAAACGGACTGGGATGGACTGAGATGGGACTAGAACGGACTGGGAGTGGGACAAACCGGGATGGGGATAAACCGGGACAAACTGGCATTGGACTGGGATGAACTGGACCAGGATAAACTGGGACTGGGGAGCTGGGAACGGGATAAACCCTGGGATTGGGGTGGGGGGGGAAAATCCCCTTTGGGGGGGGGGGGGGGGGGGAGGCCCTCCCCGTTATCAGAGACCCCTCCCCGTTATCAGAGACCCCTCCCCATTATCAGAGACCCCCTCTCATCATCAGGGACCCCTCCCTCACTCCCCATCCCCTCATCCCCACCCTCCCCTCAGGCCCAGGCCCATCCTCCCTCCCCTCCCCACGCCGCCCCCTCACTCCTCTGCCCCCCCGGGGCCCCTCCCGGGTTCCCGGTCCGCCCTGACCTGCTCGGCGCTCAGCCCCTTCCCCGCCGGGGCCGCCCCTCGCCCCTTCCCCGGCTCCGCCATCTTGTCCCGCGCGCCTCCGCCTCTTCCGCTCCGCCCCGCCGTCACTTCCGGCCGCCATCTTGGGTGCGGGTGAGGCGGCGGCGGCGCCATCTTGGGTGAGGGCAGCGCCTGAGGGGGGGGACTTTGGCCGCGCTGCCGCCGGCGGGGAATGTGCGGGAATGGGGCGAGAAACGGGGAAAAGTGGGGGGAAAAGGGGGTTTGGGGTGAGGGGAGGGCGGGGGTGAGGGGGTTTGGGGGGCTGGGGACAGGTGGGGGCAGTTTGGAGGGGGTTTGGGGCAGTTTGGGGGGGTGTTTGGGCAGTTTTGAGGGGGTCTGGGGTAGTTTTGGTGAGGTTTGGGGCAGTTCTGAGAGGGTTTGGGGCAGTTTAGAGGGATCTAGGGCAGTTTTGGGAGGTGTTTCGGGTAGTTTTGAGGGTGTTTGGGGCAGTTTGGGGGTGTCTGGGGCAGTTTTGAGGTAGTTTAAAGGGTGTTTGGGGGGGTCTGGGATAGTTTTGAGGTACTTTGGGGCAGTTTGGGGGGGGTCTGGCAGCAGTTTTGGGGGGCTGGGGCACTTTGGGATCAACACTGGGGCAGCTGGGGGGGAGCTGAGGACATTTGGGGGGTTCAGGGGCAGTTTGGGGTCACACCTGGGGCAGTTTGGGGGGTTCAGGGGCAGTTTTGGGGGGGGGTTCCAGGTCCCCCCCAGCCGTGTGACCCCTCCCCAATTCGGGGTGTCCCCCCCCAGGCTGAGGGTGGCCCCCCGGGCCCTGCTGTGCTGCCCCCCGAGAGCCTCGAGAGCCCCCAGAGCTCCAGCACCGCGGGCAGGTACGGGGGGACCCCAAAAACACCCCAAAAACCCTGTGGAGAACCCCAAAAACCCATGGGAACCCTAAAAATCCTGTATAAAACCCCACGGGGGACCCCAAAAAGCCCAGAGGGGGCTGAGGGTGACCCTGGGGGTGGCCCCAGGTGGGTGGGAGAGGTTCAAGAGTGACCCTGCTCCCCCTTTGGGTCACCTGGGGGTGTCCCTGTCCCCAAGGGGGTGACCCCAGTCCCCGTGAGGTGCCCTTGGTGTCCCCTCCCCACAGCCCCATGGCCGTGGCAGTGTCCTCGTGTCACTGTGAGGTCCCCTCAGTGTCCCCTCCCCAGGCCCATTGGTGTCCCCCTGTCCCTCCAAGTCCCTTCAGTGTCCCCTCCCCACAGCCCTGTGGCCATGGCAGCACCCCCAGACCCATCTGTGTCCCCAGACCCTCTGAGGTCCCCTCAGTGTCCCGTGGCCATGGCAGTGTCCCCTAGGCCCGTCAGTGTCCCCCTGTCCCTCCGAGTCCCTCACGGTGTCCCCTCCTTGGCCATGGCAGCGCCCCCACACCCCGCAGTGTCCCCAGACCCAGCAATGTCCCCCAATCCCTCACGGTGTCCCTCCCCACAGCCCTGTGGCCATGGCAGCACCCCCAGCCCCCTCAGTGTCCCCAGGCCCATTTGTGTCCCCAGACCCAGCAATGTCCCCCGGTCCCTCATGGTGTCCCCAGGCTGGTCAGTGTCCCCAGGTCCCTCACGGTGTCCCCAGCCCCCTCAGTGTCCCCAGGTCCCTCACGGTGTCCCCAGGCTGGTCAGTGTCCCCCAGTCTCTCAGAGTGTCCCCTCCCCACAGCCCCCCAGCCATGGCAGCGCCCCCAGCCCCCCGCAGTGTCCCCAGGCCCATTGGTGTCCCCCAGTCTCTCACGGTGTCCCCTCCCCACAGTCCCCCAGTCATGGCAGTGTCCCCAGTCTCTCACAGTGTCCCCCGGTCCCTCACGGTGTCCCCAGGCTGGTCAGTGTCCCCGGTCTCTCACAGTGTCCCCTCCCCGCAGCCCTGTGGCCATGGCATTGTCCCCAGCCCCCTCAGTGTCCCCTGGTCCCTCACGGTGTCCCCAGGCTGGTCAGTGTCCCCCAGTCTCTCAGAGTGTCCCCTCCCTGCAGCCCCCCGGCCATGGCATTGCCCCCAGCCCCTCAGTGTCCCTCAGCCCCCTCAGTGTCCCCCAGTCCCTCACGGTGTCCCCAGCCCCCTCAGTGTCCCCAGTCCCTCACAGTGTCCCCAGCCCCCTCAGTGTCCCCCAGTCCCTCACAGTGTCCCCCAGGCCCATTGGTGTCCCCCGGTCTCTCACGGTGTCCCCTCCCCGCAGCCCTGTGGCCATGGCACTGCCCCCAGCCCCCCGCGGTGTCCCCAGGCCCATTGGTGTCCCCCGGTCCCTCACGGTGTCCCCTCCCCGCAGCCCCCCGGCCATGGCAGCCCCCCCAGTGTCCCCGGGCCCCCCGGGCGGGCTGGTGGCGGTGGCGCAGGTGACGAGCACGGCGGACAAGGAGCACAACTGGCGGCAGTGCTCGGCGCTGGTGCGGCGCGCGGCGGCCGCGGGGGCCCGCGCCGTGTTCCTGCCCGAGGCCTTCGACTTCATCGGGGACAGTCCCCAGCACAGCCTGGCGCTGGCAGAGCCCCTGCACGGGGACACCGTGCGGCGCTACCGCCAGCTGGCCAGGTACGGGCACCGCTGGCACCGCGTGTCACCGGGGTGGCACCGTGTGTCACCGGGGGTGGCACCGTGTGTCACCAGGGATTGTCTGTGTGTGTCACCGGGATGGCACCGTGTGTACCCAGGGGATGGTACCGTGTGTCATCAGGGGATGGCACTGTGTGTACCAGGGGTGGCATCGTGCGTCCCCAGGGGATGGCACCGTGTGTCCCCAGGGGGCACTGTGTGTACCCAGGGGATGGCACCGTGTGTCACCAGGGGATTGTCTGTGTGTGTCCCCAGGGGGATACCACTGTGTGTCCCCAGGGGTGGCACTGTGTGTACCCAGGGGATGGCACCATGTGTCATCAGGGATTGTCTGTGTGTGTCATCAGGAATTGTCTGTGTGTGTCCCCAGGGGATACCACTGTGTGTCCCCAGGGGATGGCACTGTGTGTACCCAGAGAATGTGATGGTGTGTCCCCCAGGGGTGGCACCGTGGTCACCAGGGGATGCACCGTGTGTCCCCAGGGATTGTCAGTGTGTGTCCCCAGGGGTGTCACTCTGTGTCACCGGCGATTGTAAGCATGTGTCACCAGGGGATGTCACCTTGTGTCCCCGGGGAATGTGATCTTCTGTCCCATGGGGATGTCAGTGTGTGTCCCCAGGCCATGTCAGTCTGTGTCCCCAGGGAATGTCACCATTTGTCCCAGGCCGTGTCCCTCTGTGTCCCCAGGGAATGTGACGTGTGGCTCTCCCTCGGTGGCTTCCACGAGCGTGGCCAGGACTGGGACAGCACCGGCCGCATCTACAACTGTCACCTGCTGCTGGACAGCTCGGGTGGGACACGGCCTTCCTGAGCCCTGCGCCACCCTCGTGCCACCCCGCGTCCCCCAGGCCCTGTGTCCCCACCCCCTTGGCTGTCCCTGTGTCCCCACGTGTGCCACCATTCCCAACCCCGTGGTGGCTGTCCCCAGTGTCCCCAGTCCCCTGGTGGTGGCTGTCCCCAGGCGCGCTGGTGGCCGTGTACCTGCACCATTCCCAATCTCCATGGCTGTCCCTGACTGAACCCAGTGTCCCCAACCCTGCGGTGGCTGTCCCCAGTGTCCCCAACCCCCGTGGTGGTGCCTATGCCCAGTGTCCCCACCCCCCGTGGCTGTCCCCAGTGTCCCCAACCCCCGTGGCTGTCCCAGGCGCGCTGGTGGCTGTCCCCAGTGTCCCCAACCCCTGTGGCTGTCCCCAGGCGCGCTGGTGGCTGTCCCCAGTGTCCCCAGCCCCACGGTGGCTGTCCCCAGTGTCCCCAACCCCTGTGGCTGTCCCCAACCCCCGTGGCTGTCCCCAGGCGCGCTGGTGGCTGTCCCCAGTGTCCCCAACCCCCGTGGCTGTCCCCAGGCGCGCTGGTGGCTGTCCCCAGTGTCCCCACCCCCCGTGGCTGTCCCCAGGCGCGCTGGTGGCTGTCCCCAGTGTCCCCAACCCCCGTGGCTGTCCCCAGGCGCGCTGGTGGCTGTCCCCAGTGTCCCCACCCCCCGTGGCTGTCCCCAGGCGCGCTGGTGGCTGTCCCCAGTGTCCCCAACCCCCGTGGCTGTCCCCAGGCGCGCTGGTGGCTGTCCCCAGTGTCCCCAGCCCCACGGTGGCTGTCCCCAGTGTCCCCAACCCCTGTGGCTGTCCCCAGCCGTGGCGGTGGCTGTCTCCAGTGTCCCCAACCCCCGTGGCTGTCCCCAGTGTCCCCAACCCCCGTGGCTGTCCCCAGCCGCAGTAGTGGCTGTCCCCAGTGTCCCCAACCCCCGTGGCTGTCCCCAGCCCCACGGTGGCTGTCCCCAGTGTCCCCAACCCCCGTGGCTGTCCCCAGCCCCACGGTGGCTGTCCCCAGTGTCCCCAACCCCCGTGGCTGTCCCCAGGCGCGCTGGTGGCTGTCCCCAGTGTCCCCAACCCCCGTGGCTGTCCCCAGGCGCGCTGGTGGCTGTCCCCAGTGTCCCCAACCCCCGTGGCTGTCCCCAGGCGCGCTGGTGGCCGCGTACCGCAAGCTGCACCTGTTTGACGCGGCGCTGCCGGGGGCGCCGGCGCTGTGCGAGAGCTCCTTCACCAACCCTGGCCGGGAGCTGCTGCCCCCCATCGACACCCCCGTGGGCAAGGTACGGCCCTGCCCCTGTCCCCTGCTGTCCCCAAGTGTCCCCAAGTGTCCCCTGCCCTCGCTGATCCCGGTGTTCCAGAGAAACTGGGGCTGGCCGTGTGTCACAGCCTGAGCTGGCCCTGCCCCGATCCTAACCCAGCCCTGAACCCAGCCCCTGACCCCACAACGCCCAGGGCTGTCCCTGGGTGTCCCAGGGTGTCCCTGCATGTCCCCAAGTGTCCCTGGGTGTCCCCTGCCCTCACCGATCTCGGTATTCCCAGAGAAACCTGGGCCTGGCCGTGTGTCACAGCCTGGGCTGGCCCTGCCCCGATCCTAACCCAGCCCTGAACCCAACCCTGATCCCACAATGCCCAGGGTGTCCAGGGTGTCCCTGCATGTCCCCAAGTGTCCCTGGGTGTCCCAGGGTGTCCCTGCATGTCCCCAAGTGTCCCCGTGTGTCCCCTGCCCTCGCTGACCCCTGGTATTCCCAGAAAAAGCTGGGATTGGCCGAGTGCTGTGGCCTGTGGGTCCTGGAGCTGGCCCTGTCCTGACCCTCACCCCCGACCCCCCATGGCCCCAGGGTGTCCCCAATGTCCCCAGTGTCCCCTCCCTGTCCCCCAGGTGGGGCTGGCCGTGTGCTACGACCTGCGTTTCCCGGAGCTGGCCCAGGCCCTGCGCGGGGCCGGTGCCAAATCCTGACCTACCCCTCGGCCTTCACCGTGCCCACCGGAGCCGCGCACTGGAGGTGAGGGGGCACCCCGGGGGGCTTGGGGACACCCCTGGGAGACTGGGGACACCCCCGGGGGGGCTTGGGGACACCCACAGGGGTGTTGCAGACATTCCTTGGGGGGGTTGGGGGCACCCTGGGGGGAGTGGGGACACCCACACCCTGAGGAGGGTTTGGGGTGCCTGTTCCATTGAGTGCCCCCCATGTCCCCTGGTTCTGTCCCCTGGGTGACACCGCTGTCCCTGCAGGTGCTGCTGTGTGCCCATGCCCCCTGTGTCCCTCTCGGTGACACCAATGTCCCTTTTCAGTGACACTGGTGTCCCCTCAGGTGCTGCTGTGTGCCCATGCCATCGAGTGCCCCCCATGTCCCCCTTGGTGACAGCACTGTCCCTGTGGGTGCTGCTGTGTGCCCATGCCCCCTGTGTCCCCCATGTCCCCCTTGGTGACAGCGCTGTCCCCGCAGGTGCTGCTGCGTGCCCGTGCCATCGAGTGCCAGTGCTACGTGGTGGCCGCGGCGCAGACCGGCCGCCACAACGCCAGCCGCGCGTCCTTCGGCCACTCGCTGGTGGCCGACCCCTGGGGCACCGTGGTGGCCCAGTGCCACGAGGGGCCGGGGCTGTGCCTGGCCCACATCGACCTGGCCCTACCTGGAGCAGGTGCGCCGGGAGCTGCCCGTGCACGGCCACCGCCGCGGGGACATCTACGGGGCCCTGCCGGGGACGCCGGGGACACCGGGGACACCGGGGACGTGAGACCCGCCTGGAAATTGCACTGGGTTTGCTCTTCTGTGCCCAGAGGGGGATGGCACCACGTGTGCCCCCTTTCTGTTTGGGGGTGTCAAATTTCCGTCAATATAGCCCTAAATCAGCCCCAAATCTGCACCAATTCAGCCCCAAATCTGCACCAAGTCAGCCCAAAGTCAGCCCCAAATCTGCACCAATTCAGCCCCAAATCTGCACCAAGTCAGCCCAAAGTCAGCCCCAAATCTGCACCAATTCAGCCCCAAATCTGCACCAAGTCAGCCCCAAATCAGCCCCAAATCTGCACCAAATCAGCCCCAAATCTGCACTAAGTCAGCCCAAAGTCAGCCCTAAATCTGCACCAAGTCAGCCCAAAATCTGCACCAAGTCAGCCCCAAATCTGCACCAATACAGCCCAAATCTGCACCAATACAGCCCCAAATCTGCACCAATACAGCCCCAAATCTGCACTAAGTCAGCCCAAAGTCAGCCCTAAATCTGCACCAATTCAGCTCAAATTAGCCCCAAATCTGCACCAATCAGCCCCAAATCTGCACCAATTCAGCCCCAAATTAGCCCCAAGTCTGCACCAATTCAGCCCCAAATCTGCACCAATTCAGCCCCAAATCTGCACAAATACAGGCCAAAATCTGCACCAATACAGCCCCAAATCTGCACCAATTCAGCCCCAAATCTGCACCAATTCAACCCCAAATCTGCACCAATTCAGCCCCAAATCTCCATCAACTCAGCCCCAAATCAGTCCCAAATCTGCCCTTTTATTCCCAAAATGGAACAGCACAACATGTCCCCCCTTTCTCTTTGTGGGTGTCAAATTTCCATCAATTCAGCCCCAAATCTGCACCAATTCAGCCCCAAATCTGCCCTTTTATTCCCAAAATTGAATGGTAGAATGTGTCTCCCTTTTCTT